>NW_017099685.1:77635-140816 GCF_001412225.1 Nicrophorus vespilloides
TGTGTACTAATTTTTTTAAATTTATTTTTATTTTTTTCAATAAATTTGTATTGAAAGTTTCCGGATCCGGATGAAACCGGACGAATCGAGGACTTTAAAACCACATAAAAATACACAGAACAACAATACAAAAATAAGTTTCTCAATTAATTTGATTTGAAAGTTTGAAACCGTACTATAAATGAATCAGCACTAATCGAATCCGCACTCTGCAAGATATTCTGTATGGCATATAGATAATCTCTTAATATTGTAAAAAATATAAAGTTGATTAAAATGTTAGTAGGTTTAATTAAGCTTTTGATTATTAAAGTACACAAATATCTCGCATAGTCCGGATGAAACCGGACTAAACAAGGACTTTAAAACCATATAAAAAATAAAAATAAAAACAAACGACTTGACTTTATACAGAAACAAGATCATTAAATCAAAAAAATAATTTTGTGTACTAATTTTTTTAAATTTATTTTTATTTTTCTCAATAAATTTCTATTGAAAGTTTCAAACCGTACTATAAATGAATTAGCACTCTGAAAGGTATATTGTATGGTATATAGATAATATCTTAATATTGTAAAGAATACAAAGTTAATTAAAGTACAGAAATACCTCGCATAGTCCGAGTGAAACAGGACTAATCGAGGACTTAAAAACCACATAAAAATAAACAGAAAATATTTCATAATGAATTCCCATAAAACAATTAAATTTATCAAGAAATAAGTTTCTATGGAAACGCTTGAAACAAAATAATTAACAACGTTTTAATCAAATGACTTACCATAACTTAAAACATAGTATAAATTGCGATCGTTTCGTAAATCAAGAAATAAATCGATATAATTTGCAATAAATATCACTTAATTCTTAACAAATTCATTAATTGCACGTAACAGGTAACGAGACTTGGAAGTCGAAGACTATATAATTCGATGCAGATTTATTCCGTCGAGTCGTTTTCATTTCCCCGATGAAATTAAAATCGATGCATCTGTGAAGGCAATTTTCCGAATGCCAATAATTCGAAACCCCGTCCTCGCTTAAATTTCTTTAGAGTTAAGCTATTAAAGTCGAGAGAGAGAGAAAAAAAAAATAGTAAACAGGAAAATGAATCGAGCGCTTAATAACTCAACTCCATTAAGCCAATTCCGCGAACGAGAAGCAAAACGAACGCATCAAAATGGACTTGTAAATGAATTTAGTCATTAGAAGCCAATATTGCATAATTCGTCGATTATTGATCCTTATTAAAGCTTTACTTATTATATAATCAACGTGGTATTACGTAGAATTTAAATTGTTTGGTAGATATGTTTGTTTTCAGAAAAATATAATCAAAGATTAGAAAATTCTTATAACAAATAATTCTTATAGTTTTTATTAAGTTAATAGATATATGAGAATCATGGAAATACATACATTCTAAAAATAATTAATTATGAAATATTTATTTTGTATAATAAATGAAAATACTTATAAAAAAAACAAATAACACACATATTACCTGTATTAAGAGATTGTGTTAAGATAATATCATTAATCATTATTAATAATTATACATTTTTATTTATAATTTTGTTTTAATGATAATTATATTGAGGACTACAAATTAAAAAAAATCACGTTACAAAGTAGAAACTCGTTAATTGTGAGAAATATTAGTTTTCATTAAATTGAACTAAATTCTTACAACAAATAAATAATATCATTTTTTTCGTTGCTTTTATTAAGATGAATTTGTTAATAATTGAAATATTAAAAATTTAAATTACATTTAGAAATACTTAAAAGATTTTTTTTTAAATTGTATATACATTTTTTTTTCGTTACGTCATGAGATTTTATTAAGATTAATTTTTAAAAGTTCATAATTTTTATAAAAAAAATCAATTACATCAATTGTTTTTTTTTCATTATATAAATAAGTTGATTATATAATAAGTAAAGAATCAAATAATTAAAAAAAAAATACTATCAGATTTTTTTAAATTTTGAAATATTTGTATAAATAAAAAATAGACATATTTTCTGTATAAAAGACACAATCTTCAGATAAAATTACTAATTTTACATTTACTTAAATAATCACCATGGAAATACGTAAAATTTCATATTACAAGTTAAAAATTTTCTATTTATAAATTTTTTTTTTTATCAAAATAAACATTTTTATATCCTTATTGAATATTATACAGGGTATAAACTTATTATTTCTGAGAAATTAAATGTAAATTCGTACAACAAATAAATAATGTAATTTTTTTTTATTTACGCTTTTTTATTGAGATTTTATTAAGATAAATTTACTAATAATTAATTATATAATCGCTTTGAAAATATTGAAAATTTAAATTACAAGTAGAAATTCTTGAAAAAATAAATGTTTTTTGATAAAATTTTATAATATGAATTAAGTAATATCAATTTTTTCGTTACTTTATTTGATGAATTAATTACCATTAACAAAATACTAAAAAGTCAAATTGCAAGGCAAATTTATTATATAATTAAGAAATGTGTGTTTTAATGCAAAGTTCATAATTTTTAGACAAAAAAAATCAATTATATCATTTTTTTATTATATGCACAATCATGAGAACCACAAAATAAAAAAAAATCAAATTACAAAGTAGAAACTCGTTAATTGTGAGAAATATTTGTTTTTTTTTAATTGACCTATATTATATCTTTTTATTATTGATATTTTATTAAGATGAAATTTTTAATAGAGGTTTAATTATATAATAACCACGGAAATAATGATAATTTAAATTACAATTAGAAATTCTTGAACAGAAAAATGTTTAATGAAAATTTCAAATTTGTAACGTATATGAATTACGTAATATAAATTTTCGTAAAGTTATTTTTGAAATTAAGATTTTTTTTGTGAAAAAAGTTTTTTAATAAACTAAATAATATAAAAAATCAAAGTATTAATTATAAATTATTAAATGTTTGTAGGGAAAAACAAAGAAATAAATGAAATCTATATTAATATAATGTATTTATGTTTTTATTTTATTTTTTATTTTATTAAGATGAACGGATAAACTGGATATAGAAAATGCTAATTACAAAGCGTGTGCTCGAGTGGAATTAATTGATTTCGAGAGGTGAGATATTGCATGTATTAAGTTTCAAATAAAATTAAATCTCCGGTGGTTATGGTGGTGGTGATCCAAAGAAAAGACGAAGTGCTTGTGGCCGTTGCGTTTTATGTTCTAGCGCAGCAATTACCATAATAAGAGAACCCATATTAATCTCTCTAGATCGGTGCATTCAATTTAAGTCACAGTTTATTCTTATTTTATTCTTTGTCCGTCAGTCCCACCGGAAGTGAATAGATCTTAGATCTTGCATCAAATGAATTATGATATTTCATACCAAAACCAACCATTTTCAAAAATATATTAATTGAAAAGTTGTAACAAAAAGTTAATTTCCAGAAAGTTTAATTATCTTATTTTGGTGTATCAAGTTCTTTCTTTTAACATTATATAGTAAGTAAAGTTATTTGTAAAATGAATAGATACAATAATACAAATTGTATAAAGAAAAAAAACAATAAATGATAAGTTGCTATATTATATTTAAAATTATCAATTTTAAACTAGTTTTTTTTATCAATGAAATTCATAGTATCAAAATATTGATAGTAATAATATGTAGACTGTTTAAGTAATCGTTAGTGTTAAGAAAATGTATTTAAGTTTGTATATTTTTTGTGTGAATTATTAGTATTATTTTTAATACATATAGTAAAGTTCATTCGTTTTTATGGAAAAAATTGAAAAAAAAAAACTGATAAAAGAAAACAATTAGTTTGTATATTTTTTGTTTATTTGTTTATTTATATACTAAATTATTTTATATAACTGTCAAATTTGTTGGTTTGTAAAACAAATTTTTAAAAAATTCTTACCCTGGGTAAGTAGAAATGCGATAATCCAAAAGGTACAGAGGACTGAAGCGGAGGAACAACAATGTTTACACTTAGAGTCACTAATTCTGTGTTGGGATTTGGTGGTTTTCCATATAATTGTCACGCTCCCTCAATGCGGGCATAGAACCAAAGGGGCATTGTTCACGAAACCGAGAGTGTGTTTACGAGTGTGGAAGAGGAGAAGAGCTACAAGAACTAGTATTGGCACTCAGGTAGACTGAGTTGTATGGTTGTCGGCGAGCGACTGCCGTGCGTGTGTTGTTTGGGTATGGGCTCGGTTGGTGTTGTTCGGCTTGATGAGAGCCGGTGGGTGAAAGAGATGCAAGAGGGCCCATTTTGGTACCGTTCTGGGGGTACACGAAATTAATCGGCT
The DNA here is from genome assembly GCF_001412225.1 of Nicrophorus vespilloides. Classification (NCBI taxonomy): domain Eukaryota; kingdom Metazoa; phylum Arthropoda; class Insecta; order Coleoptera; family Silphidae; genus Nicrophorus; species Nicrophorus vespilloides. The sequence goes on from NW_017099685.1 coordinate 81,958, forward strand.
CGCCTTTGTGGACAACCTAATCATCCGAATGATTTAAGAGCTTACGCAATTTAGGGACATGTGCTTGCTTCTCGATAACGATCTGTATTCTCTCATGTCTTATTTTACGGATAACGAAAAAAAAAGTGTAACCGTTCGATTCTCCCACATGCACAACGAGGGTTGATAACGAATTGGAATAAATTTAAATGTTTCACTTCTAACCGTATTTTTTTTAAATAACGATATTTTCGTTTTTAATCCAAATATGTACTTAACTTATATTGTATACCAGCGTTTCTCAAACTATTTGGCCCGCGACCCCCTTTTACATTTATTTTCTTTCTGGATTGTGCAGAAAAGATCCAGGATTGATCTGTCAACAATTTTTCTGCGACCCCCCAACTACTTTTTGCAGCCCCTACTTTGAAAATTATTGTTATATACTATACTAATTAATGTTAAAATATCAATTAATTTAACTTTTCTTTACAAAGATATACGTAAATAATTTGTTTAAATACAGTTTTCTTGTCGAAAACCCAATTTGGGACCAATATTTTTCATCATAATTTTCATAATAATAATATTTATTATAACAGTCACATAAACCAAATACATAATTATATAATTATGTTATTAGGTTTTTCCAATGTAATAATTTTATTAAATTAAAATTTTAAATAAAAAAGAGTTGTTAAATTGAAATATTTTATAGAAGACAAGGTTTTTAATGGTAATTGAAAAAAAAATACGAAAATAATTAACATTTTAATAAATTTCGACATTTTCATATAGAATCCAAAAGTAAACTTTACTAAACCAAATAAATAATTATATAATCAAAATAAAAAAAATCAATCTAATAATTTTATTAAATTATAATCTTACATAAAAACAGTTGTTAAATTGAAATATTTTATAAAATAAAAGCTTTTTTTAATGGTAATTGAAAAAAAAAATACGAAAATAATTAACATTTTAATTAATTTCGATATTTTCATATAGAATCCAAAAGAAAACTTTACTTCAGCGTTTCTCGAACTTTACAGTCAGCACTTACACAAAATTATGCGACCCCCCAAAGAATGGGTATGTGTAAAAAAGATCCAGAATTGATCTGTCAACAATTTTTTTGCGACCCACCAAATATTTTTCGCTACCCCGCTGGGGGGTTGCGACCCCCACTTTGAGAATTAATGCTTTATTTATTAATATATTTAAATTGGATTAAATTTACTCTTCTATTAACAAATATAGATTCAAATTGTTAAATTCTAATTTTCAATATTTATATAAACATGTGAAATAAACTTCTATTATTACAATAAATATAGAATAATTTTTGGTTTATGTAAATTTAACATGTTAAATATTGTAATTGTTTATCCGAAATATATTAATGGAATACAAACTGAAGGATAAATCAATTAAAATAAATATGAATATTGAATAATTATTTCTTATTAGACTTTTATAATTTTACATGAATAATTTAATAAAAATTCAATTAAATGTATATTCATGCATATTCATTTTAACAAAATTAATTATATTAAAATGTAATTAAACAATTATTTTACAAAAATAAGCAAATGTAATAAAAAGTAAATAATAAAATAAAAAGTGCATAATAATATTTGATATTAGTAGTACAAATTGTTCAATTTATTGATTTTTTTTAACTTTGTTTATCTTTAACAAATATTCAATATTATAGAAAAAGAAATCATTATAAAAAATATTATGTACAATTTTTTCCATATTAAAAAAATTGGTATTTAAATTTGATACTTAATACATAATATTTTACTTAATAATAACAAAAAACATTCATGTCTTGGCCAAAAAACATTCATGTCTTGGCCAAAAAACATTCAACTTAGTGCCAGAGATGTTGGCAAATTGTGAATAAATAATAAAAGTTATAAAAAAATAATAATACTAACAATAAAACAAAAGATTATTGAGCTTAGGTCAGGACAAAAACCGTTAAATATTTTATTTGAAACTAGGTATTAATTGTGTATCTAGAAAAATTTATGAATTATCAACTATTTAATTCATTACTTATTTTTTGTTATTTATATACGTTTAGGACTGTTACTGTGTTTGTTTGTCAGGTTAATTATATAAAAAAGTAAATGAGAATTGCATTAATACGTAGGCAACCAAACAAACACTTATTGATTTATGATTTATTTAAATGAGCGATTGAACCATCCTTTTATATACGAGTAATTATGTAATGTCAATTAATAATAATTATATTAATTGCAACAGTTATACAAGATGCAAATATGTTGAATACATAAGTATAATTAACACTATTAAAAACTATTACAAATGTATTGATATATTGAAGAAATGTATCTTCAATTTGTCTGCATCGAAAATTTAAATTCTAATAATTATATTAAAAAATATATATTTATAATAATCAGTCCATTTACTATTTGTTTTGTAAGAAAAACTTTATCCCAATGAATTTATAGTTTATTTCCTCATATTCCTTAAAAAATGCTAAACATATCTACATGATAGATGCAATCTTTATATATTTTTTTTAATGTCGTATAATTTTATTCACGATCTGTTCATCAATGTGAACATTGAGTAAATTTAAGATCGCGGTTAGATGGATAATCTTTCCCGGTGGATAGTTACTATTGTGATGATTTGAACTTTAATAGTTACTTAAATCTATATACTAAATCTAGTGGTTTGCAATTCTTCAGCCTGTTTGTGGTTTCACTGTTGTCGAGTAGGCCAATAGCTATAACATTAGTATGTGACTCCAGTCTATCTTGTATCTATTACAAAATTTTGCTATTGACCATATCTATATAAAAATTTGTTTATTCCTGACGAACCATGGAGCCCTAATAATATTTATTAGGCATTTTGATTGGAACTTTTGTATGATTTACTGGCCGCACCCCATAATTGGATACCTACCATACGTCCATACTGGTTTCAGTATTACTTTGTATATAAGTAATTTATTTTCCACTAATAATTCACTTGAAGCCAGTAGAGTTTTCTAAACTTTATTTCTAATTGTTCCCTTTTAGCTTGAATGTGATCTTACAGTCGGGCAGGTGTCTTTCTTTAGCGTGAATGTGATATGCACGGATTTCAGTTCGAATCCATTTATTAAGCCATTCTTTCAGCTTATCTAAATTTTCGAAGAATTATGGGTCTGTACGACTTGATTTCTTAGGCAGGTTTTCCTGGTTTAGCTATTATTATAATTTTGTGCAACTTTTCACTGCGCTGGAAAGTAACCTGTACGTAGTATAGTATTAAATATTTGAGTGATCAAAAAAATTTCAATGGGAGTTATTTCAATAGTTTTCCCCTTATTCCCATTAAGTCATAGCCTGGCGTCTTCTTTGGATTTATTTGACTATTAATATATGTTTTAATTTCCCTTGGGCTTATTGATTTTATTGACAATGAGATTGACATTTGAAACGGAGAAGATAAATAAGCTTCAACTTCTTTATCTTCTTCCGCTGGAAGTGGTTTAAAGATTGTTTTAAAATGATCTGCGAACATTTCTGCTTTCCGTCGTCTTTTCATATAAGCGGGATTCTTTTCTGCCGTTGTTTCAGATTTCTTGTAGCTTTCCACAAGGAATAATCTGTTGCTTCGGTGGGCGTCAGGTTTAGCAAGTACTGTTCTACTGCTTCATTTTAGATGCTTTTAAGCAGCCTTTTCAGTTTAGATGCAGCTCTGTTTAAGTTTATTTTATCTTCTGGGAATCTGTAATCTTTATATGAGGAAATGCAAAACGTACATTATAAACTTTACTGCAACCAGTGACCAAAAGTATTTTTCCTTTTAAGAAGCATCTATAGCAGTGCAGTAAGACCTAGGTTAACGCTGGGGATACGTTCCAATAAGTTCCAGCGATAAACGAAACAGCGTTAAACGAGTTACATATATACAAAATAACGTTGATGACCAATCGTAAATCAACTGTTATACAGCAAACATGCGTTAATACTCAAATGCGCCACCAACATGCATGGGAGTATCAAAGTAACAAAATAGTGCGCGACTTCAGGAATCCTAATTCTACCGTGTAATACTGAAACAGCGTTAACCGAAGTACCCTTAAGGAGGGCTTTTCTGTATAGTTTGCCTTTCCTCTATTCCTTTAAGATTGGAAAGTATTTCCATTTGAGTAACAGATGATATTTTTTAAGGAGTAAATGCAAAAAGTAAGTTTTTACCATGACCGCAATCAGTCGATAAAACTTGTTCTACATTTAGGAGAAATCTGGATAATTTACAGACTGGAATCAATAGTTTTTTTAATTCCCTGAAGATTTGAAATCAATTCTACATATTCAGCAGCTACATTTCCTATCAATTTAAGAAGTAATAGCAGACATTTAACCAATATGTCACCAACTTTTATGGCTCATAAACCCAGATGTTTTTGCTTTAATTTGCATTGTCTTTTCTGAAACTATAATGTTTCAATCCTTCTGAAATGTTTACAAGTTTATAAACTATATTGAGTTTTCACATATATCTGAGTAAACTTATGTCAAGAATTGTCAAATTGTGATTTTAAACTGTCTTCAAATATTACAAATTGTATAGTTGGTTGCCTGTAATAGACCAATTAGGAAAACCTATAAAAAAAATAAAACCTTATTAACGTAATCATTTTTATACATGGAGTTCTGCAACGTTTATAACTATAGGAAAGAATAAATTTTACAAAATTTTGGTAATTTTCAAAATCTTTCAAAATCGAAATATCAATTCTAAATTCTTTTTCAGTAGACTCATGTGAAATTAAATATTTCGGTTTTCTGTGCTTGTTAAATTATGTAATTATCCTTCGTGATTATCCTGAAATTTATAACGACACGACAGCTCATAGCATATGAATGGATTACAGTACCATGACTCAGGACGAAATCTTTTAGTTATACCTAATGTACCTATGTTTGTGTTTGTTCTGTTTTTTTTGTATTATGGTTGCAGCCCATAAATATTGCTGAATCCGTCCCTGTCTTCACGTGCAACATGTTGAAGTTAGCTGCATACACATTTTGTGCATTTGGTTGCATATATACTAAAATAATCGGTGGCAATCGCAAGCCCGACAACCGAAATCCCGTCTATCGAAATCCCGATGTTCGAAATCCCGACATTCGAAATCCCGAGTGTATTGAAATTGTGTATAACAACAATTAATAATCGGGCAAAAGAGCCATCGACCTAAGTCTTAAAAATATTTTTTTCAGTATCCGTCGTACCTATTAATATATAGTACAATAATTTAAAAATGTTATTGTAGAAATTATAATAATAAAAGACACAGTCGGGATTTCGATTGTCGGGATTATAGTAGTCGGGATTTCGATATATTCGGGATTTCGATACAGTCGGCATTTTGATTGTCCAGATTATGGTAGTCGGGATTTCGATACACTCGGGATATCAAACGTCGGGATTTCAATACACTCGGGATTTCGAATGTCGGGATTTCGATATAGACTCTAAAATAATCTCAAGTACTTACTAGATAATTAAGAATTATCTTCTATTATTGCCTTAAGTTTTGTATTCAAAATAAAATATAATTATTATTAAATAATTTAAAAATATTCTATCAAATTTTTATCTTTTGTAAATAAAATCACAAACTTGTCAATTGTTGATATATTTTAAATTCTTACTTATTTAATTAATTACTACTTACGTAATGAGTTATAGACATTTTTCTATTATTTCGATATCTTCGTGTTTTATCTAATTATTTAATAACCATACAGTATATTTACATCATTTAACATATAAATTGAAAACAATACTATAGCTTTTCCAATTTAAATCTTGGCAGAGTTGTGTTCTTTTCAAATAATAAGATATTTTTTTTAATGTGTCTATGTATATCTGGTTGCATAGATTGAAATTGAAACTTTCGATTTTTTTTAAAATTAAATGTTAGAGGGTTTTTAAATTATATATTTTTTGATATAAATAATGGTAGATATTATTAAATATTATTATATTTCCAATTTATTTTCATTTGTTTTTGTTTTTAAACATATGTGTAGTAACATTTTTTATTTATTTCATATTAAATCGAAAAATATCAAATTTTACATATAAAACAGGAAATAATCTTTTATTAGATAATTGTTAACTACTGACTGAAATATAACGATTTTATAATAATTTTTCGAGAACGGTGTAACTTCCTACATTTTTATGATTGACATAAGAGGCAGTAAATGTTTATATTTTCTGTATTAATATTTGTCTGATTATTATAAACTGAAAATTCTTACCATTTGAAGATTGAATATTTAAAGTAATTTATTTAAAGATGAATTTTTCTATAGGAAGGTTTCAAAGAGGTGTAGTATATGTGTAATTTAAACAAGTAGGTAGATTTGTTTCTGTGTTTTAATACATAAGTACATTTAAAAAAGCCATTTGTGTTTTTACACGAGTCGTACAAAAACTTAAAAGTAAACATAAATAATCCTTACTTATTAAACATATTTACATTAAATCGATTACATTTATCTGACTAGAGAAGTGTTCTTCATCATTACAAAGACTTAAACTATTAATACTTAAAATAGAAAACGAAAGTAAACACCTGACGACACTTCCACAGGAATCGTTCAAATTTCACCCTTCTTCCAATCAATCAGTCGTTTCTTTTTTAATGTAAATATTTAGATTAGAGAAGAGATGAAAACGACGTTCATGGTGAAAATGCGTCTTTCGAGAAGGAAAATACAAAGTACACACTGACATCCTGGGATATCTTGAGATTCGCGTCACAAAAACGAGGCAAATTAATAGAAAATAAGTTAATTCACATAAATACAAGACGGGTCGGTTTTGTTGGCTGCTTCGTCTCATCTTCGAACATCGTGAGCTGCTGCACGGGCGTAACCAAAACTTTAACAGGCGTGCGAAGAGGAACGTGAAAGAAAAATCAAAACAAAACATCCAAACCATTTGTGGGTCTTTTCAGGACGTACACAAAAGTTCATTCAACTCTTGGATGCGTTCAAGATTTGACAGTCACAGCAGGCAGACTCTTCTTGTCCAATCCATCCAGTTTCTGGGATGTGTCCATACCTTCGATAATCTGCAAAATCAAACAATATAATTAGTAAAACAATTCACATTTTTTGGTGTTCTTTTTTGAAAACTTACATTAATAAGTTGATCGAAGCCGTGGAGTAATCCTTCTTCGTGGTTTCCCTGCACCCAACTCTCCCTGTGGTTCACAGTCTTCTCATCAGGAAGCAACTTGGTTTTCGCAAAGTCTATTAACCAAACACCCACTTTATTGTTGTCGTAGATCATGAAAACACTGCTGCCGATCACTTCGTGCCTCCTGAAATACTCCGATTGGTCGATCTTCGTCCTCATGTCGTTCAACCTCTTCAGCAACCTCTGCTTGACGTCTTCGCGGTTGTTGATGAACATATCCAGAGTGTTTATCACTTGATCCGTAGACTTGACTTTCTTCAGGTCGGTGACGGGAGGGCATCCTCTGCATTTCATAGCTTCGATCCTGAAGCCGTGGCTGCAGGTAGACGATTGCTGCTCTCTGAATTGCATGTAACGCAACTTGGTGACGGCTTGCAGCTCGTGCTCCTCGCTGGTCGGCGCCGATGGATCGATCGCTACCATCTTCTGGTAGAGATCGTTGCGGGCCGTTGTCTTGTTCACTTCGCATTCCAGGAAAGTTCGCGTTCCCATTTTGATATCGATCACGTACGGGTCCTAGAGGGCAAAAAAAAAACACAATTAGTCAATAAAGTCGTTTCTTGGAAATGACGTTAATAACGTACTTGGAATCCGTGGAGCAAGTCTTGCAGTTCGATGAACTTCTCGCCTTGGTATTCGACTTCTCTGTAGTACTTAGGGACTATGTCATTGACGAACGGGTCCTGACTAAGTTCTTCGTATACCATCCTTTCGGTATCGTCTTGGCTTCCAGAGCGCTTCTTCCATACGGTGCCTGGTCCGGCTGGTGCCAGGCTATCCGGATGACCCGAAAGTTGGAACCAATTCGAGCTGCGGCTCTTCAGGAGGACATCGCTGGCCGGTGCGCTCAAATCGAGTGCATTCTATAAAACAAAACAAAAAGTTCCAAAATTGTTCATTCAAGGACGGTCGATTACGAAACGGATTATAATCGGCCCGGATCGGTAGTACGTCAGACGTGTTTCCGGAGCGATAACGTTTCCGGCGGCAAAAGGATAAACAAATAAAGAAAAAATGGTACTTACAATGGCCAGGAATTTCAGAAGAGACATATCCTCATCGCCCGCCTTATCCTTGGCTTCCTTAATAGTCGCCTGGGTCTTCAGGCTGTTGTTTCTGCGCCATTTCTTGAAGGTGCTTCTTGGAGACTCGCTGCGTGTCGCCTTGTGGTGTTTGGACTTCCACAGGTCAACATCGAGCTCTTTTTCAGCGGCCTGCAATAAAAACTGTAATTTTAGATAGATTAGTTCTCTGATGCATCGACGTCGGACAGATCAAATGCGTTGACCGTAAACGCAAAACACGTCAATTGATTAATTGTCGGCCTGCTATAAATGCCGGTAATTTATAATCAGTGCGTTCGAAGCGAACGTAACGAGTGGCATTGCTTCATATTTGGTATTGAGCGTATCCATTCATCGCCAGGACAAAATCTCTAGATTCGAGCGAGCGGAGAGGCGAACGAGGAAAAAGCTTATTTGTAAAATTTTATGCGTTACTTATTTTGCAAAGCGTATTTTCATTGAATAGAAACGTGCTAAATGCTCTTGAATGTTTGTTATATTATTAATATCATTTACAGTTCCTTATAATTATTCAGTTCCTTCGTTCTCCTTCATCTAACGTTTTGCGTCAAGAAGCGAGCGCAGCTGCAGATCGATGAATTCTTTCTGCACGCGAACGCAGTGAAAGTTAACTTTCTGAATTCACGTAGCCGTCGCTTTTGTTTTATAATAAGGTATTGGGTAATTTACTTCTTTACAAAGGTTAATGGAAAAGGAACGTACCGATAGTGTTCTGCATTTGATGCACATGAGATCCGAAATAAATCCACTGTAGGTATCCTTGCCTTTGGTGGCAACTAGATTAACAACTGCTGGCACCATGGTTAAATGGCTCACACACATTATCCGCAAAAGTTTATTAAACTATGACTCGTTACACAATGTCGTTGGTACCCAGAGGTGCACTAGCGTTGAGCTTATCTGGGTATAATGGTTCAATGTTCTTTTCTTTTTTGTTACGTTCGATACGCTTGAGGGCAAAAGTGGCTCGAGTATTTGTAATACTGTACGGAACGATCCCACCTCAAACGCGTTTCATTTTCGACTGGACTGCTCACTCGATGGTAAGCTCTAGATATTGGCTTGTTTACGTCAAGCCACTTCCACTGTACACCATGCATGCATATATAACAACGTCTATTCGCGGCACGTAGAACGAAACGCGAGGTTTTTCGAATTGCGTATGCCGCGAAAGTTCCACTACAAATATGATCTCTTCTGATTCGCCTCTCCTCACTTCTGGACATTTATTTATACGAATCTTTGCAAAAAAACTCACTATAATCATCTTGTCAAAGGCAATCATCGGGGAATTTCGAAACAATGACTAAAACAATTCGCGGGAATTTGATACATATAAATTGTCCATTAAACATCCCTACAATAAATAATAATGTTACGAATATCTTAAGAACTTTACTGAACATTACAGATCATCAATAAATCCTATTCACGTAATACCCATGATTCAAATAAACAAGGAAACAAATATTTTTTTTCTTTATAAACGTATTATTACAGTATTTTAAGTAAATAAATCAACATAGAATTATATTATAGTGCGTCTTACGGTCTTATATAATCTCATTATTTTCAATTTTTATCAACCCCATTTTGAGACAAAAGGAAAGCCTTATATTTTTGAAATAATATCCATTTATTTTATTAAGTAACAAAATGTTAATATCAGTATTTGACATAAGGTGACAGCTGTCATTTTCTCTGTTAAATACTACAAAAAAAATAATGATTGTTAATACTTTGTCACTTGTATCAGATTTTGTTAAACTAATGAAAAAAAAAAATAAATTGTGAATAATTGAAATACATAAAAAATTAATAAAATCTTATAAAAAAACTATTAGTAATCTATTATTAATGAAGAAATACAACAAAATTACCAGAAAAATAGAAATGATTCCACTGATGCGGCACATTTTTCGTTAAACTGATCAAGAGAATCACGAATTCTGAAAATTTGAATTGAATCATAAATAGAATTGGAATTGAATTATGGAATAATATCATTGTCGTATGATGAATTCGTCGGCAATGACTAAGAAAAATAATACGAAATTTCAGCGATTCTTTAAATAAAAACTCGTTTTAAATTTAATTCTAATTAATAAATTTAATTTAATTCTAATTAAAATTGAATATTAATCCGAATACCAGAGTTACCGTACGATGACCTCTTCCAAAAGTCGGTTCATTCATAGTTTTCCACTACCAATGGTAAATTTAAACCCATTACTCGTAATTACATTTAACTGTGAATCCGTTGTTCTCCTTCTCTTAAAAAAATACATGAATGAATGAAACTAAACTTCAATTTTTTTAAACTTATAAAAAAATAGTTACATTTTATTATTTAGTGTGTAATGCTAGAAGTATGTTAATCTAAGTAATCTGGCCTCTTTTAGTCGTTATCAGTTGATGAAACATTTAAAGTAAACGTGACATTTTACAGGTGATTCATAGGCATTACAAAAAGTTTTGAATTATTCTACTTTAAATTTAGTGCATAAATATTTATTCATAAACATTGAATGAACGAATTCATTGATTATATTTTTCTTTATTTGTTAATTTGTCATGGCCGACCATTTTATTATCATCTATTGTATAATTAATATGAATATTTGTTAGGTCTACCACTTTCCTCTTAATTATTACAAAACATATTTCACGTATCCATCAAATATACAAACGGATACTTCTAAGTGATTATGTAGAATAACTTCTGGAAAATTCCGAAGGACGGTTACACATTAAATCGTACAGTAGCGTTGTATCACCACATAACAGCCTTCTTCAGCCCCTAAATATTTGAGTAGGATCATAAAACTTAGATAAAGAAACGGTTGTATTTTCAAAACTGATTTCCTTACCTCCCACACAGCCCCTTTTTGAAATGAACACATTTATTATATAGTTTAGTTAGAGGGCCAAAGGAAGAGGACAGTCTTCCTAAATACTAACTTAAGAGGAGAATGAAACTCTTAGTTAATAATCCATGAGATCAACTATTGTATAGTTGACTTCTCAATAAAAACTCTGATGTTTACAATAAAATCAATTAAGAATATTGCATTTAATATTTATAAACCCATCTAAGAGAAAATCCACGGTGTCCAGAGATTTCTTAATCTCAGGACACGACAATATTCTTTTGTCCGTAATAAGCAGACTCTTATACTAAATAACATATCTCTTAATAATTAAAAAAAAAAACGTGCTAAGAAATGCAAAAATAAGCCAAAAACAAAATGCGTTTTTGTAAATAATATTTATGGTTTACCAGACTTCGAGTATCAATTTACAGAGTATTTTTTTGTACGTAATTAGTCGAAGAAATAGAAGTGTTTAAACAGATGGAAACTATGCGTTTCTTTTATAAAACGGTATTTAAATAAATGAGTAAACGAGAAAGAAATATAACTGGACGTATCCGTGCCAAGTTTATTTTACTTAAAGGAAAGCGTTTATTTTCTTTAAAATTCTCTCGGTTCTAAAAGAGAGATACCTTAAATATTTGGTATTTAAATACGTGGATGCGAGAGATTCGTCCGGTCTTTAAGATCGTCAAGAATCAAAAGTTGTTATTGGAAAAATCCGCGAGGATTTCAATCAAACAAACATTTAGTCATAATTGATGCAATTCAAAAGCGATAAAGTAATTTCGGTTGTACACAGTTCCACTTTTAACATGTCCAATCAATATGTAATGTGGTCTTGAGCAAAGAATGATTGGAGGATTATTTAACAAATCCACTTAACGAAACATGTTGTCTAGTGCTGTCTAGTCATTAGCAATGCAAACTCGATGTAGGTTAAGTTGGATCAGGTCAAAACCTTTGTAATTAACGCGCTGGACATTAATTAGAGATGAAGGATTCTCGTTAGACAATGCTTTGCACTTCTCCCTTCCTTTCATTCAAAGCGGTGATTATCCAATTCGGTTACGAGTCACGGATTTACATGTCGGACGTAAGCATTTACGTAATTTCAGATTTTCGTTTAACGCGTACTAATGACCACGGAAACATGGAATATTCCGTTAACGATCTAAATTAAAGTCGTGAACTGTTGGAATCATCCCAAAGTCTTTATTATTATTATTATTTTTTTCATAAAACCATAGGATCCTTTGAATATTCATGGTAGTGTAAATATGAAAATATTTTGAAAGACGTCAAAGGATTGATTCTTTCTTCTGTTTTCGGTTTGGATCGAGGAAGTGTTTTGCCATTCATTTCGCGACATCTGCCAGATTCATTGAATTTTAATACAATCCTCGTCACTACTTCTTCCGCCTCATATGCTGTAATATTGCTATTTATTGTCGCACGTAGAAAACAAATGATTTAAACAAGTTGATGAATGTATATTTTTAAACGATATTTATTTTGGTGGAATTTTTCCTGCACTTTCTGATATTATTTATTGGTCGAGTGGATGTTGTGATCATTAAAAGTTCATTATGTTGTTTATGTAGCAACTTCACTAGCAAATATTGTTTGTATATTAAACATGAATTCTATCTTATGTACGCAATCCGAAACATTTACAAACAATACATTTAAATTACTAGGATGCTTACGAAACTAAAGTTATAAGTCACAAATATGTCTATCAAAAAACGTTAAATCCTATTGGTTATATAAAGTCATATGAAAAAGACGGAACTGACAGCTGTCATAACTGTAATAATTGGTAATTTTGACAGATATTTATATCCTATAGTGAGCTATGCAATTCGTTAATGTACAAACAATACATTCAGATTACTTTAATGCTTATGAAACTAACATAATAAGTGACATAAATATCTGTCGAAAACGTCAAATGTTAGTGGTTATATAAAGTTATATGAAAATGACGGAACTGACAGCTATCATAAAATGTATCATAACTATAGTCATCATAACTTTTGACAGATATTTATATCTTATAGTGAAAATTAACAAGTAATACATTCAAAGTATTAGCAACTTCACTAGCAATTATTTTTGTAAATGAATCATTTCAAATTACTGCAATAACAACCATGAAAAGTGACATAACTATCTGTCAAAAACGTCAGCTACTATTGGTTATATAAGATCATATGACAATAACTATAGTATTGATACTTTTGAAGGATATTTATATCTCATAGTAGGATATGAAATCAGCAAATTTATAAACAATACAATCAAATTATAATGATGCTTATAAAACTAACGTGACAAGTGACATACATGTTTATCTAGCACGTCAACTGTTATGCGTCATATAAATGACAGCTGTCATAACTATAGTTATCGTTATTTTTGTGTTAATGATAATGCTTAATAACTAAATAGACAAATATCATAAATATTTGTCATGTCAACTGATATCTGTCATAACTGTATTAATTGGTAATTTTGACATATATATCATAGTGTGGTTGCAGCTTTATAATTATACCAAGAAGTGGAAATAAATATGAAATCCAATTACTCTAAATAAGGAATCATCTTATAAGGTTCGAAGATATTGCCTGGTTTTTAGTCATTGGTTTTGACATAACCGCAACTTCCATGAATCGAACGTTCCAACCCGAACAAAACTTTCCTAATACTTTGTATTGTTACACACATACATGGTATCAAAATAAAAAAAACTCTTTGTTCATTTATTATTATTTTTGTTGTTAAGCGGAATTGGTTTTCTCTGTTATTGTTCGCATTTTTTTTTAATTGTAACAAACGTCAATTCAGATGGAGTTTCCTCACGGCATTTCCATCAGAGATTTTCCCATGAGATTTTTTCTCTATTGGAATACCAGTTTAATAACCTATGCACCGCATAATTGCAATGCAATTAATTGATTCTATATTCATAACAGCATAAAACGAACAAAAAATGTAGATAAAAGAAAATATGTTGTTTATGTAGCGAGAAACGTGAATTATTACTTTCCAAAATGGGATCCGATCTGTGCTTAAAAATAACCGGTGATGGATTAAAAATCAGTTCGTGGATTTAATTAGAATTACATTAAAACGTGAGAGTATTTGCTTTTTTCCTGTTCATTCGTAAGCTGTGACATCAATGGGATCAGTTCTTGGAGGATTGTAATTACGAACTTCGCGTTGGGAAAGAGTATTTTTAGATTGATACATAATTTATAAAGTAGAATTCACATGAAACGTAACGATGACTTAAAAATAAAAGTACGTGTGTACTCTGAAACGGATTACGATTATAAAAATATGGGAGACAACAAATCAAATTTTTCGTCAAGTGTAGACAATTTTATATGCAAAATTGTACAAGATATAATTAGATTAATTTTGCTTTTTTTATATAATTAGCTATAAAAAATAAGTTTTTTTTTACAATTTTCTTTTTATGTTGTAATTTTCTTTTAATTATTTCAAAACTGTACACAGTTTTTTTCATTACATATTAGAAATTGTCATGGATTTTGATTGTCTTAGAGTTAAATAGGTAAAATTATAGTCACATAAATCCAGAAATTGAGTCTAATTGTAATGAATTGCTGCAAAATGATTAGAAAATTTCAGTAACCTGCAGTAAAATTGACGTCTAAATGAGTCCTAAATGTAAAGCAATCATGATGTATTTCGTTAATTGAACTAAGATAAATTTACTTAAATTGCACCGATTTCAACAGGCGTAAAGTCTTTCAGGTCCACCACTAATGATAATAGGTAACGTTTTTTGTAGATATTTAAAGCCTACGTCAACCAATTGATAAGTTGCCTTTTTTCAAACGGTTTATCACGTGCTTAAATATTTTGTTACACTGAATGTTTGCTTCAATTTTGTGCATTTATCGAAGATTTAAATTAGACTATTTTCTTCACAATTTGCTATTACTTAAGACATTCCAGACTCTTGGTCCGAAAATTGATTCGATTATTGTATCCAAACCCGTGCACTTATAAAACAAGGCACGCTTTCAAAACGGAAAACTTTTTAGCCATTAATGTTGAAGTGTGTTTCAGGTACATCACTAATGATAGGTAGTTTTTTTTTGTAGATATTCAAAGCCTACGTCAACCAATTGATAAGTTGCCTTTTTTTCAAACGGTTTTTCGAATACCTCAAATTCCGATGTTCGGAAGACTGCAGTTGCATTAAACAAACTTTTATCTTTTCCTGTATTGTGCGAGTAAATAAATACCAGTTTTATGGGCTGCAAAAAGGTGTATTTTTCATACGAGAAAAATGTATGCACAATCAAGTTTTATGTGATTGCGGTGCAAACACTGTTAGCATTTCAATATTTGTCAAATCCCATTTTCACATTGCAGCAATACTTCGCATAGTGCGGATTCGATCAATGCGGATTTCGGTTTAAAAATGTCAAAATAAACAAAAATTTCAATCATAAATAAAACAAAATCTAAAAAAATAATACATATTTTTTTCTCTATTCAGTCAAATTCTCAAATTTTGTGGTTTATTTTTATGCAGTTTTAAAGTCTTCGATAAGTCCGATTGCAATTTGCTGCTATCCTTAACATTGTCCATTGACTTGGCTGAAGGTCCATATGCTGAACCTTATTCATTTCACTATCAATTTGTGATGAACGATGGCCCTATTGCTGCAAGCACAAACACCGAGAGGGCTCACAAAGGGCCTGGTTTGACCAGGGTTCGAACCTGCGCCCACGAAGTCGCCCGAAGTAAATAACTCAAAATATTGTTTTCAATTCATTAAGAAAATAACTTAAATTAAAGTTTAATATAAAAAGAGAGAGAAAACAAGGTTTTATTTTTATAATTAATTAAAATGGAAAATGTTGTGAATATGCAAATTGCCTAAAAAAAATGTACCGAAAAGAAGAAAAAAAGAAAACGTAAAATCACTTCCATAAATTCCGATGCACATTGATGGAATAATTGGCTTTTCCAGTCCAACGAGTTCATCGCCATACGTTTCAATTAATTGTGACACAATAATGGTGCAATTAAGCAATTAAAATTTAATTGTTAGAAAATTAGTTTTCAAGTGAGAATCGTTGGTTTTCGTAGTGATTTCGCGGTGATTTAGCGGGGCCGAACATATTAAATCGCACTTAAACCGTACACTTTCCCGTCCTTGCACCTTACGAAAAGGAATAAATTGGATCACCGAAAAAGAAAAACAAACAAAAACAATTACTCACAATGGACGCACGTCATTCATTCAGTCTTATTGTAAATATATTATTGTTATTAAGGTCTTTTGTATTCAAATTCGAAGAAGTGTCAATAAATTCAAGTATTACGCAAATAAATTGTAACGTAAAAAACGTTTAATTTATTTTTGTTTTTTTTAGTAATTACTTGTCTCACGAAATTCTTATTATTCCTTGCGTATCCAAGATTCGTTATCTTCAAGTACATCCGATTGTAATGAACTTACATACTTAAAAATAAACTAAAAAAAAATAATGTTAGCATTTGGTACTCTCGTGATTTAGATTATGTGCAGAACATTTAAACGTGCTTGAATATTTTATTACACTGAATGTTTGCTTCAATTCTGTGCGTTTATCGAGGAGGGGGATTTAAATTAGGCCATTTTCTTCACAATTTGCTATTACTTAAGACATTCTAGACATGTGCAGAATTGTGATAATAATATAACCGGAGGTCATTGCGAATTCTGTTTTTTTCTCTTGGTCCGAAAATTGATTCGATTATTGTATACAAACCCGTGCACTTACATAACAAGGCACGCTTTCGAAACGGAAAACTTTTTAACCATTATTGCTTGCATGCGAGTCGGATTACAGTTACAAGTAATAACAATTTACTATTAAAGTAATTTCGTGTAATTGTGACACGTTTTCTTTAATTTATTTAAATTATTTAATTTATTCTAATTTAGTCATGCTAAAATTCACAAGAAATTGATTGAAAAAAAAATAACAATTTTTAGTTAATTAACTTTTGTAAAATTTGAACAAATATTTTGTTTGTTTTTGTCCCAATTGGATGTAAGAAAGAAGTTTGGAGTAATGTGTAATTAAATGATAAAATTGTATAAATAATGGAAAAATAATGGTCATTATTTATATAGAATTTGCGCAAATTATTAGTTGTTAGTCTCGCTCTTGTCCAAATTGCATGAATACGGAATAAAATTGTAATTGGAAGCAGAGTAAGGTTTATTTAATTTGTACAAATTTGGAATCATGAAACAAAAATCATTACGTTTTATGAAATTGTCAAAAAGAAGGAAAGAAATGGGATGTTATTTGTGCAGAATTTGCTAATTTGCGCCACATTAAATGGTTTATGGTAAGTCATTTATTACAGGGTTACTTTATTTTTTTTTATAGAATTTGCACAAATTATTCCTTCGTTATTGTATCCAATTGAAAGGATGAAACAAAGATTTCTAAGAATTTAATTACAGAATTTGCGCAAAATTATTAGTTGTTAGTCTTGCAAATTGCACAAATGATGGTAAACGGAATATGGAACAAAAGTGTAATTAGAAGCAGAGCAATCATTTATTTAAATTAAGTAAAGTCACTAAACGAAAATCAAATATCAAATAAATTGAGGTACAATTTACGTATCATTTGCGCAAATTTCTCGTTAGTTATTGGGACGTTGTCTTGTGTTAGTTCCTGAAAGTAGATGGAATATGGAGTAAAAAGTAAATTGGAAATAGAGCAAAGTTTCTTCAATTGCACAAATTTAGAACGAGAAAACAAAAATCATTAGGATTTATGAAATTGTCAAAAAGATGGATGGAAATAAGATATTAATGATATAAATGATGCTAAACGGATATAAGATACAAATGACGATAAACGGAATATAGAACAAAATTGGAAACAGAGTAATTATTGCAATTTTATGTAAATTCTTTAATTTATTTAAATTAAGTAGTCACTAAACCTTTTATTACGAAGTCGTTAAAATAAATTGAGGTACAATTTATGTATCATTTGCGCAAATATCTCATTACTTATTGGGACGTTGTCTTGTGTTAGTTCCATTTTCTAATTAATTTGTTTAATTTATTTGAAACCATACAGAGATTTATAATTAATGTAATTTGCACAAATACCACGATTTATGTAAATTATTGAATTTTATTAAAAATATATACAGAGACTTATTGTAAGTAAAATTCATAAAATTGATCAAGTAAAATCAGTTATTATTTGTCTAACGTTCGCGCAAATTGTTTATTTGTTATCGGAACGTCGACGTATATCAATTTAAATTAGAAGCATACAAAAATTAAACTATATTTTTTATATAATTTGTACAAATTGTTCCAATAACAACATTGTTTTCAATTAGTTCCAATCACTAGGAAAAAGTTTGATAATAATGTGAAACAGGATTGTATTTAATAATTTGTGTAAATTCTTTGATAGTTGTTGTATTGCTTATGCCGTAATAGTAAGGATAATTGTAGGTGAATTATTTGTATAGCATTTGCACAAATTATACGTTAGTCTGCATTATTTCCATTAGAATATTATATAAGTTATCGGATATTTTGAATATATTAAGGTATAATATTTGTATCATTTGCGCAAATCACTAGTTAATTATTGAAACATTCTTTTGCGTTAATTCATTATGAATATATAATTGAAAATTAATTTTTGATAAATTAGTTGTACAGTATTTGTACAAATTATACTTTCGTCTTCGTAAATTTGACTAGAATTTTATAAATATTATCGAATAAATTCTGGTATAATTTTTATAAAATTTTTCTATCGACATTCGTTCCGATGTAGAGATGATGGTAGACAAAATTACAAAAATAATTATGTCATTTATAACAAGGTATACTATTTGTATCATATGTGCAAATCAATAGATTATTTAATAAAACTTTCTCTAGCGTTAATTCAAATGACAATGATAAAGTTAGATATAATGAGGAACAATATTCTATATAGTAATTTGCGCAAACTGTTCGTAACTTGTTGTCTTGCTTATGACATAATGGGAAAGATAATTGTAGATAAATTATTTGTATAGCATTTTTACAAATTAACATATAACTTATTGAATACATACATACTGGTACAAATTTTATAAAATTTGCCCAAATTATTCTATTAGGAAAGATGGAGGTAAAAAAGATCAAATAAAATGATGAATAAATTTTGCAGCGTTAGCGCAAATTGTTCAATATTGCAACGTCATCTTGGTTAAGTTCTAATTGAAGAAATGAAATAAATTCTAGGAATTTTAATTATTATTATTTTTCGAACAAGTGATTGCTATTAAAAAAGTTGTGATGGTATAAATTTTATAAAATTTGCACAAATTATTCCATTAGGAAAGATGGAGGTAGACTAAATCCTATAACACTAAAAATGTTATTACTATATTTTAAAAAGATCAAATAAAATTATGCAAATATGCAGCGTTTGCACAAATTCTTCGATATTCGGACGTCATCTTGGGTTAGTTCTAATTGAAACAATAAAATAAATACTAGTAATTTTATTTAGTCATTGAAATTCATATATTTGTTACATATTTGCGCAAATTGTTCGTTCGTTATTGGGACATGTTCGTTAATTCCAATTGGAAAGATAAAAGTACGAGAGATGTGTATCAAAATATAGTTGGAAATAGAGTAATTACTACATAACACTTTCATCATAACATTGTCAAACGTAATATCAAATAAAATGAAATATATTTGTCTGTAGCGTTTGCGCAAATTCTTCGTTTGTTATTGGGACGTCGTCTTACGTTAGTTCCAATTGGAAGGATGAAGGTAGACGGAATGTGGAACGAGTTGTAATTGGAAGCAGAGGATAAACCTTGTACCGATGGTATTCAACGGTGGTAATTAGCACGTTTCAAGAAAACAAATACAAAAAAGAAATGTATGTGTTTGTGTACATATAAATATACATAGAAGCAAGTATCTTGGGAGTAACGCAAATTAACACGTAAACAATATGGGTTTGTGCAAACTGCGAAACATACACAGAACGGATCGTACTTGCCACCTTGTGTTGTACATGCTATGTAATTCCTTCGGTCTATGGTTGTTTGCGTCACGAGCGATAATAACAAACGAACGTACATATACATATATTTTTTGCTTCTTGTTGTTATGAATTTGCGCTTACGGAAAAAAGGACGCGTGTTGCTCGAACAAATAAAAATTTACAAAAGAAAAAACCTAATCCCATTCGTTTGCTACAATTGTATAACATGTATGAAATTCACGTGCGTAATTGTAGTAATACGAGTGTGTGTGTACGACGTTCCGTTTTTTCCTATATATCTCGAACGTCCATCGACATCAGCTTCTTTCCGTTGCGGTTGCGTAATTTCCGCAGAATCACATCGCCTCACTCGGCTCTATTACGTCAATGCCATTTCTATTTACGACCGAAAACTTATCTTATCGCATCGATAACGGAGAATTTAAGGTAAATTTTCTTACGAGATTTGTAAAAAGAACATCAACTCAAGGTCAAAGCCCTTTTGGAAACGATTCGATGACCCATATATATATATTTCGTAATCGTATCGTATTTACGTAATTGTAGGTCTGCCGATGATGCGAGTCGACGACTTTTCGTAAGCTGCAATTTTTCCCCTGACCAAACACCTTCAACAAATTAGCAATCCAGACGACAAATAAAAATAGATACTATTGACTCATCACAATAACAAATGATTCAAGAGATGATTGCCCTCTTCGACTTCTTCAAACTGTCTTCATTTAATCCGAGCGGAAAAGATCAGTCAAACAACAAATATTTAATAATACCATAAAACAATGATAATCATTTAAATATTGACGCAATCAAGAAACAAAAAAAATGAGTTTAAAAATAAACCTCACTTTATAATAATATCGCCTGATAATTAAAGAATTACACACTACGTTATCATTAAGATTTCCATTAGATCAAAACAGAAATAATTTATTTTCGTCTTCTTTTTTTTTTATTAATTTAGTGAAAACACTCTCTAAAAATAATAAAAATGATAAGTTTTTTTTTGTGGTTGTTGATCACAATGTTCAAATTTGGAAACAGGCGTTTATTATTGAGCAAACTTTCGCGATTTATTTACGGGTCATCGGTGGGGTCACTTCGTATTTTTGCAGAACGTTAATCTTTTGTTTGAATAGCGACAATCAGATTTATTATAATCTTGACAATGTTATTTCAGCGTTAATTTTCTAATAGAAACAAAATGATTTTCGGGTCATCTGAAAGGTCACTATATTATATATTTTTTTAACTTTTGTTCGAACCATAAGATTACTGAATAATCACTATTTTTGACATTCATTTTCTAATAAAAATCTATTTATTTTCGTGTCATCTATTGGATCACTATAATTGAAATATTTCAATTATAATCACTTTCTATTTTTGAAAAATTCCTGTTTCATAATTATTTTAAATAAGTTCTTTTTATAGTTATTCGTGTTGAATTTATGGCGTCACTAAAATAGATATTTTTAAATAATAATCACCAACTTTCTATTCGAACAATTACAATCATATTTTTGTTTCATAATTATTTTAATTATCTTCTTTTTTTTCAGCTATTTTCTAGACATTTATAACGTCACACTATTTTTCAATAATAAACACTAACTTTTTTTTGAAAAGTTTCAATCAGAATTCTGTTTCATACTTATTTTAATTATATTATTTTTAAAGTTATTTTCTTCACATTTATAGGATCACTATAATAGATATTTTTTAATTATAATCACTAACACTTTCTCGAACAATTGCAATTAGATTTCTGTTTCATAATATTATTAACTATGTTCTTTTCACATATATATTCTTAACAATTTTAGGTTCACTGTAATATAAATTTTTCAATTATAAACACTAACTTATTTAAAAAAAAATACAATCAGAGTTCTGTTTTATACTTATTTTAACTATGTTATTTTGTTGTTATTTATAAATTCACTACAATAGATATTTTTCAATTTTAATTCCCAACCTTTTTCTCGATCAAATTCAATTAGATTTCTGTTTCATAATAATATTAACTATGTTTTTTTTCACATATATATTCTTGACAATTTTAGGGTCACTGTAATATAAATTTTTCATTTATAATTTC
Source organism: Nicrophorus vespilloides (assembly GCF_001412225.1). NCBI lineage: Eukaryota > Metazoa > Arthropoda > Insecta > Coleoptera > Silphidae > Nicrophorus > Nicrophorus vespilloides. The sequence continues at coordinate 104,361 of NW_017099685.1, forward strand.
TAACTTTTTTTCAAACAATTACAATCAGTTTTTTAACTAGTTTCTTTTAACATTTATTATCTTGGTAGGGTCAGAATATTATTTTTTTCGAACAATTCCAATCAGATTTATTTTCTATAATTATTTTAATTATCTTTTTACAGTTATTTTAACATACTTTATAATCAGAATCACTAAATTTTCAAACTGTGACAATTTAATTTCTGTTTTATAATGATTTTAACTATGTCGTTTGAACATTAATTTTATAATATAAATACACCTATTTTGTTGTCATCTGTAAGTTCACTATATTTTGCACTACTTTTTTTTCGAACTTTTACAATCAGATTTGATAATTATTTCAACATTTATAAGGTCACTACTTTATATATTTCCAAAATAGAATCATTATTTTCTTTTTAGAACTGTGACAATTTAACTATGTCGTTTTATTCATTAATTTTCTAATAAAAATACAGCTATTTTGTTATCATCTCTAAGATCACTAAATTTTTTACTACTTTTTTTTCGAACTTTTACAATCAGATTTCAAAATTATTTCAACTTTGTTATTTTTTACATTTATTTTCTAATATAAATATAATTATTTTTTTTGACATTTATAAGGTCACTACTTTACATATTTTCAAAATAGAATCACTATTTTCATTTTAGAACTGTGACAATGTAACTATGTCATTTGAACATAAATATACATTTCTAATATAAATACACTAATTTTGTTGTCATCTGTAAGATCACTATATTTTTCACTATTTTTTTAACTTCTATTTCATTATCTTCTAAGATCACTATACTTTTCACAACTTTTTTTCGAACTTTTACAATCAGATTTCAAAATTATTTTAACTTTGTTATTTTAACATTAATTTTCTAATAGAAACACATTTATTTTCTTAACTTCTATAGGGTCAATATATTAAATATTTTCAAATTATAATCACTGTTTCTATTGTGATCATTTTAACTACGTTCTTTCAACATAAACTTAAACACGCTAATAATATCACTTAATATCACAAACATATAAAAGTTGTTTGTGATATTAAGTTATGGTTTTTATATTTATGTTGATTTTAAATAATATATGATTTTATAATTAATATAAATTATTTATCAATAAAAAATCGTTTTTACTTTTCAAAAGAATGTAATAAAATTGGATTGAAAAGTATTCATAATACCAATATTTCGTTATTACATGATTGATTAGTTTATTGGCTCTGTATAATCACAATAAAGCATAGTTTATTCCGGAAATCGACATCGATTTCCGCGTAGGTGTGATCTGTTTACATTGAATAATAATCGCATTAAATTGTCATACCTCAACAGCAATAATCGAGCTCGGAATAAATAATCAATTGAGCAAATAAACAAACATCAAAGCTGCATGCAAAAAAAACACACATATATCGTCGGTCGTTCAAGTAAACGGTAATTGGTATAATTACCGAAGCGTTAATTATATTAGTTGTTTATACAGAAAACAATTATATTATTTTCATTTTTTTCTCTCTCCTTGCACATTTTTTTTTTGTATCTGTCAGCTCATTTAAATATGTCCACGTTTATTGTCCTTTCGTCCTTTTCTGCCTCGCTTATTAAAATGACACGCATGTGTGAAGATTAGTTACAATTACGTTAATAATCTTATAAACAAAAATGACACGATCACGCAAATTTCTAAACGTTTTTATGTTTCTCACGATATTTAAACAAACGTTATGTTTTATTGTCGCATTACCATACGTTACTGCATAAAAAGTTAATCATAACTTTATCCATTAATTAAATTTAATAAGCAAATACAAAAATTTAAAAAAATTGGATCGTCTAGAAAGTTCTTCACGAAAATAAAAAAAAAACAAATCTTTTGAATATCGATATACTAATTTCAAATTATGCATTAAGCGGTTTGATGCATTCTATGAAATGGTTGCCCTAGATGCCACGCATTAGTTTTATTCATCATGCGAATATATTTGTCATAAAATAGACCATAACGAATATATACGACATAACTACTTAATAGGTTAAATATTCTATCATTTATAGGCAAAAAACTTTTCCAGACTGTTTTTTATGTTGACTAAAAATTAAACCCGAATAAGTGGAAATCGGAAGGTGCAATGTCTGATGAATATTGCAGGTGAAGTAACATAACTCAGTCTAACTCCAACATTTTTTGTGATTTTCGTACGTGCAAATGTGCGGATATATAAAATATCGTAACCGTTTAATTGATCGATTTCATCATTATTACTGGCAGATATTTAAGGCTGAAATCCCCAGATCTAAATCTAGCGAATTACCGTCGCATAGTTCTTTCAGCAACTTCTCCGTAAACAGAATATTACTTAGCTACTGCTTTACTGTAATTTTTCGCTTTCCAGTAATAGAACAGTATAAATGTCTATAATTCACATTGTTTTCTTTCATCTTCAAAAAAGTACTAGGCTTTTAGAATAAGTCAATTGTTTTTAATAATTCTGATATATTTACGCAACACCAATAATAAAAATCGGTACAAAATTTCTGGACAACCCAACAAATCATATTAAAGAAAGAAATATCTGTTACAAAGACCTATCATCCAAAGTTCTATCCGACAAATTAATATTTATCACTTTAAAGAAACCACCAATAAAAATATAATAAGTAAAATTTAAAATTAATATTACGATCCAAGTGACAATTATTTATTCATTTGATAGAAAGCAAAAAAAAAATGTCGTTGTAGTGGATATGCGAAATGTATGAATTATAGATGAGCAGAGATGTCTTTTGTTTTGAAGCCGTCACAGAGTTTACAATTGAACGCGTCAGATGAATACATTTCATATTGTTGTTTTACTTTGCATATCGTCTATTTGCATCCACATCACATATATTTAACAATAATAATGTTTGTACAAGATTTACACTTTACAAAAGTTATTTTATTATTATTAAAATTTACGTCCTACGTACGTACCTCAGCTTATCTGCGAGCAAGACACATAACCTCAGGTTACGTAACAAGGAAATTAGACAATTCGGTTATTTACGATTATAGAAATATTGTGGTTCTCTCCATTCAAGGTTTTGTTATTATATTTCATTAAAAAAACTGAAATATTTTATTAACGAAATCAGTTATTATTAAATGAATTAATATAGAATATCCACTTTAAGAATTTTTCAAAATTATTTAAAAAATAAGTGTAGAAAAAATATTATACAGAAATCAAATTTCAGGTTTTTTTCGGTATAATGGAGACAATGTTGTCACAAATTTCTTAATTTTTATTTCTTAATTCTTAGATTATTTTGCTGAGTTATTATAAAAAAATCTGTTAATATATTTAAATCTTACTGCAAAATGTAATTCTTATTTTCAGAAGTTTTGTAAATTGAAGCAAAATATTTGTATTTATTCTTAAGCTCAATTCACTAGATTACAAACTTCTTCTAATTTTATTAGAAAACAATGTTTATATGTGTTTTCTGCAGAAATCTCAGTGAAATAGTTGTAAATTATTAATAAATTCACATTTTTATCAAAATCAATCAACATATTTAATCATTTTAAAGATAATTTAAATTATCTCAAAAGTAGAAATCTGACCTATTTACTAATTCTACATATTATTAATAATATCTGTAAGATCTAACAGTGTATTGTTACTAATTGATACCGATTAAATAAGGTGGAGAAATAATGGTAATTGAATGTTATGGAAAGATATCAAAATAACGAGAAACGAAAATAAATAACAAATGTGGAAATTAACAAATTAAGAACAGATTACCCGCTCGGAATAATATTCCATAGGAATTGTGCATTAAATATAGAGCAGCTAATGAGTTCCAATTATATAATGATCGGGCACAATAAAAATTAACACACACAAAAAAAAACAATTATCGACTAAAGAAAGAGAGAGACACAATAACTTTTTTTTTGTGTGTGATCAATTTTCGGTTGTTGTTTGAATGGAAATTGCGTCCGGTAGATTTCCGATTGGAATGAGTTCTTATCAACGAGGCGCACTGTAAATAACGAGCGCGGCGTTTCGTTAATAACGGCCAGGTATATTATTTTTTTATTAACAGAGCACAAACTTTGCCGGCTGTTGTTTACATGTGGGATCGTAGACACGGGCCACGATAATATGGATATATATTGGATACGTTTCCATCGTGTTGGATAAGGACCGATGTGAATGAACTATTGTTGTTGGATAGGTTATACGAAGAGGGAATCCAAGTAAACGGTGAGAGCGTACGCTAATGGTGTTAATTGAAGGAAAAATATAGCTTAAAGGAAAACTACTAATCGAGGTAATGATACAATTTGGAAAAGTCCTAATTAATCTTTAATCACGCAGAAGGAAAAATGCTATTGATAGGAGCGTCGAGGTGCCTCCATAAATCGGACTTTAATACGATTGTTTGTGCATGCTTTCGGGTAATTAGGAAGCTAGGCAATCGGCCGGAAAGTTTCAAGAAAAGTTGACATACTTGAAGCAGCGTCCAGGATCCACTTATTATCTAACTTTTACGTTCAGACGCCGCCGACTGTACGTTTCCATCGCAACAACTCATTAGCGCATACAATATCACATTAATTACCCAATTTTTGTTTTTGTAACTATATTAAATCCTTCCAAATCTAAATATCTATTTATAATTATGTAAATATAGGAATTTTAATATATAAATTTATAGTGCAATAATAGTTGAATTAATACTCAAAACACAATCATCATTTTTACCTGCATTCATCCCTCAAAGATGTAGTATCCTCTTTCTTATTTTCAAACTTCAATTACCTAAACAATAATGTACTACAATATTATGTAAATTATCTAGATTATTAGGACTATTTTCATACTTTTAGGGCCGTCTTATGCAATAAGCATACTAGTCGAAGTGCCCAAGATCCACAAAGGGGGAGGTGAGGTGATTAAAACTCAAAACCCAACCTCCCTCATCATATTTTTACCAATGAAAAAATATTGTGAAGATGTTGATATTTGATCTGCCACCTCCTTCCTCTCCACATCTTTCTCAACTTAACTGGCACTTAAGGCACACGACAACCTAAATCTGACCATGTATAGTATTGTTTAAAAACTTCTATATTTTATGTACAACCACTGTAGTAACCACTTTCCTTTTCAATTTTCAATTATATAAACCTTTGAACTACGCTTAATCACATGATACAAATATATGAATAAATATGCAAGGTACACCCGATCGCATATTACTAAGACCGTAAATGAGATGAGTGAGATATAAATACATTTTGAGACAATAAAATATTATAATATGTTTTCTTCGTAACAGGTGCTTATCTTTGGTAATATTTCAATAAGACATTAAATGATATTTTTCATAATATTAGTTGTTTTGTGTTGTTGATCTTGGTATATTGTTATTAAATATTTGTCAATATTACATTACCACCAAAAACATCATGCGCGAAAAATTTAACGGCTAAATGGATTAAATTTTGAATATTTGTATCATGCTTAATACTTTCAACCTAAATATTTAGATCTATTTATAAATGTATAAAAATAGGTATATTAATATGTAATTGGGCGGAAAGACCTCGGTCGTTGGCCCTTTGGCCAGCCTATTAATATTTTTTTTAAATTTATGTTAGAATCAATTTATTTTGAGAGTTATATTGTTAGTTGTTTTTTTTTTATTATTTTTATTATTATCATTTATTTATTTATAGAATATACTTTTTGTTTTTTTTTTGTTATGTATTGATATCTGGCCAATAAATTATTATTAATATGTAAATTGGGCGGAATTCTTTTTAATTTATGTAAAATATATGTTACTTTCATACATATTTGGTTATTTCATTTCTTTTTGATATAATTATTTTCGATCAGGGCCGTTGTATCCATTGAGTACACTAGGCATAGTGCCTAGGGGCCACGAGTTTCTTTTGGGACCCACAAAAGTAGTTGAATTAATACTCAAATATCATTTTATACCAATGAAAAATATTGTTGCAATCATCCATCCTCTCCTCGTCGTTATCTACCTAACTGGTGCCACGGCAACCTTAATCTGACCATTCTTATTAATATCAAGACACCTCTATATTTCATGTACAAAGATGTACTACCCTTTTTGTTATTTTTAAACTTCAATTACCTAAACTTATGAACTACATTAATCATATGATACAAATATACAAGGATATGTTGGCGCTAATTGACGGTTATCAAAACCCTATATGAGATTAGTCAGATGTAAACAAATTTTGATATTAAGAAAATAAAATATATTTCAATAAGTCATGAAATGATATAGTTCATAAAATGAGTAATTTTGTGATGTTTGTCTTCGTATATTGTTACTTAATGTTTGTCAATGTGACACTAGGTGACCGTAGTGTCTTGAAAGAAGATACAAATTTAACGGGTAAATCTTGTATATTTGTATCATGTTTAATCCTTCCAACCTAAATATTTAGATCTATTTATAAATGTATAAATATAGGTAAATTAATATGTAAATTGGAGGAATAATTTTTAATTTATGTATAATATATGTTACTTTCATTGCTATTTATACTTTTCGGGTAATAATTTATATTTGATTATTTCATTTCTTTTTGATATCATTTTAATTTGGATGCAATTTATGTTTAGTTTTTTGGTATATTCCAACCAATAAATTTTAATTATTATTTATTTAATATGTAAATTTCATATATTTTTGGCTAACAATTATGGGATGATATTAATATTATAGCATTATACTAATATTTATTGCAACAATAAATTATAAAAAAAAATATAAAAAAAACTTAATACAAAAATTCAATAAGTTATGAACTTATACTTATGTCCATATTTCCTGGAAAAAGAGATGCTAACTAATATTTTAAATTTCGTATACAATTATGGGTTGGAATTAACATTATATTATCTGAATGTATAAATGAAAGGAAATTATTATGTAACATCTGCATTGGTAGGTTATGAACTTATTGTTTAATTACGTCCGTATTTCCTGTAAAATGAATTACTTAAGTCAGGGTCCGTTTTACGTGTGCCCGCCCCTGTGCGAATTATTTTTTGTTTGTGCATTATGTTGCAATTTTTGACTATGTCCAACTATAAATTTACATTGAAAAAATAATTGGTGCCAGCTGCCCGACCGACATTCCAAAAATTGCTCTTGGGTGCAAAAAGGTTGGGTACCCTTGACTTAAGTCATTTCACTATACTTAAACAAATGAAATAAGTATACCTATTTGTATTTACATAAATATATGAAAATGTACATTTTTATTGGCTAATAATGTAATTTATATGAGATAATAATTATTTAAAATTAAAATAACATTAAAACATCATATTATCTTAATATATAATTAAAAGAAAATTATTATGCAAATGTGAAGCATACAATTTTCATCCTATAGTTTAAATAGTTCTGTAATTACTGGGAAAACGATGTGGTAACCTCTTTTACATAAAATTTGTTACCAAGTTAAATCTTTCTAATAAATACCTGTTTATAATTGTTGAAATGTTGTAATGTTAATATGTAAATATATTTATTTTATTCGTACATGTATTATATAATTGTAATATATAATTAAAAGTCAATTATTATTTAGAAAGGTTAACCTTTGCGTTGCAAGGTTGTCATATAGTTCAATTACCTTTTGTTCATAATAAGTTACACAAAAAAACCATTTACCGCTAAAACTATTATTCAGTATATACAATAGTGCATAAATAAACTTTCTCGAAAATTTTGACTGAATACGTTCAATAGTTATAATGTAATATGGTTTAAATGAAACGTCATAATGAATGTCAATTTTGACAACTTTTTAATAAACGTCACAATGAACAATAGACACAGGCTAAGTGTATTACAAAAGGTTATCACCTCAAGGAAGCAAGAAGAAGTAATAATCAGTCACTAATATTATATAACTATTACTTAACCATCAAGTGTTTTTTGATATTTTTTTGACAATTTACATTGATAATACCAATACAGCAATATATTATATTTGTCTAACGACGCCGATTGTTAATTTTTTAGTTCGAATTGTACCAATTGTTCGAAATAAGTTGCGAAAACCTTTTTTGTATCGCGACCCAACATTTGTGTACTCTTCTCGACTCTTCTTCTCCCTTCCACCACCCTTCTCACTTAGCTTGTGCCGCGCACAATTTCGCCAGTTTCCGCCGCGTGCTCAGTATTCAATTATTTATAAAATAATTTTTTGACAGCTGTCATTTTGCAACGTTGGTGACAGTTGTTATTTCGTGACAATGATGACAGCTGTCATTTTGCGACCCATTAAAACTTTAATGCAACCCATAGGTTAAGAACCTATGTTTTATATTTATTAATTGATTTAGGAAGAATTATACAAACACTTTCGATAATACAGGCATTAATCTGATATGTCTATAACAATACAAAATAGAAACATAAAAGTAACACCTGAATTCTTACACTTAAAAAAACATGAATCATGATTTCAACTCTGTGTTTACGTTCAAATACAAACAAATAATATATTATAAAAACGTTTCTTAACCTTTTTGCCTCGCGATCCAACATATTGTTTTGGCCAACCACTTTATTATTAACTATTGATATGTATATGTGTGTTGTGTGTATGTATATATATATAAGTACTATGTATACTCTTTATCTATGTAAGTATAGTCTTATGGAAAGCCCCTCGAAAACCAAACAAGCCTATCGGTACTTGAAACATACGCTTAGAGTAATAAAACCGTTTGGAGAAATGCTCTGTTTCTCATATTTTGATAGTTTTACGACCCATTTATGTCACCCTCTTAAAAGGGGCATTATGTGAAAATCGGGCAGCTAACTATAAAAACTATGCCACCCAAAATGAACCTCCCCAAACAATTGTAAGATTTATCACCCTTTAGACCTTATCGACAGCGGGATACATAACCAAATCCCCGCCTATGACGTACATCACACATGGAAGTAGGGGCAAATACTCTTCGAATATTATTCTGTATTCAAGACGTCTTCTTACATATAAGACGACACTTATGTTATTTTAAGTTAGGCCTAGGAAGAACCTAGTAACAGTTCTAGTTTTACTCTACTCTTGACCAGCAACCTATGCTTGTAGCAACTGGAAGCTAGATTAAGAATCACCAGCATCTAAGCCAGAGGTTCCCAAACTTTTTTTGTGTCGTGGACCCCTTGCCATGTTTTTCGGTTTTGGGTAGACCCCCTACTTACCTGATATTGATTTTTTTGTAAATTTATTATTTATATTGGGACCCAAACTTTTTTGTGTCGTAGACCCCTTGCCATGTTTTTCGGTTTTGGGTAGACCCCCTACTTACCTGATATTGATTTTTTTGTAAATTTATTATTTATATTGGGACATCTTTATAATTATTAAGATCTTTGCTCTGAGACTGCGCGTATGCTTGTAACAAGATGATACTGGTATATCATTATGTGCAGGTTTTTACAAGTTCAGAATTATTGCCACATCCTACAACTTACACAATTTTATAAACATATATAATATGTCTTTATATATAAGTAGTATAATGTAAGTAAATAGGTACTATCAGTGTATGTTGAGATCCACTATCGTGGACCCCCATTTTCATTTCATGGACCCCCAAATTATTTTTCGCTGACGTAGACCCCTTGCAGGTTGCCATAGACCCCTGGGGGTCGATATAGACCACTTTGGGAATCACTGATCTAAGTGTTAAATAAATACTATTATTACACTGACTTTAATCTAAACTCTTCCATAAAACCCACTCCACATCGACAATACTACAAAGTATTCCACAGTGTCCAAAGATATTCCATCCCGGGACACGACAATATTTGTTTGTAATTGACTCAACTGTTTATAATATATTTGTTTGACAGCTGTCATTTCGCAACGTTGGTGAGAGCTGTCATATCGTGACTGTTTATAATATATTTTTTGACAGCTATCATTTCGCAACGTTCGTGACAGCTATCATTTCGTGACGATAATAAAAGTTTAACGTTAAGAACCTGTGTTTCATATTTAGAATTGGATTTAGGAACGATTATACAAACACTTTTTATAATACAGATATTAAATTGATATGTCTATAACAATATAAAATAGAAACATAAAAATAAGACCTCAACTCTTTACAGTTGAAAAAACTATCAATCATCCTTGATTTATCATTGACACGAAACAAATAATTTCCAATTGAAGTCAACGTCTCGATGCCATTAATCTCCTCAGAAACATAACGATCGATTCATCTCTTCCATCGAACAATTCACTATTTTTTTTTCTCTATATACACATCTGTATCCTCGTAATACGATTCTATCTAATGCGCACAGCCGATGATTCAGACCCTCATACTTCTCTCAATATTGATGAACTCTCCATTCTCAAGCACGCTTTTTATTACATTCGTTATTTTTTTTCGCAAAGGCATTGTAATATATGGATGGAATTAATCATACTAAGATTAGCACGACCGCAGCTAAATGTTTATTCCTTTGAAGATGCTGTTGTTGTTGTTGTTGTTGTTATTCGAGTACAATAAGATCCATGTGCACGTAATTCGAATACTATTACAGAAATTAAATTATGTACACATTTGCACAAACATTGCATTGTGCAACGAGAAAAAAAAAACAAATGGTTATTCATATTTAAATTGTCGCTTTAAAGGCGAACAATAAACTGTTTCCTCTTTTTGGGATCGATCATGAAGATTTCTTTCTGCTTTTATTTCCATCTTGCACATTTGCAGACATTTTCACCTTAAGAGTAGTGTAATTGCATTAAAATTAATGCCTCTTTCAATGTAACACTAAAACGTTAAATTAAACATTAGCACCTTATATACTAAATGGAACGTGCGGCTTTGTCTACTAAATGCACCTGCGAATTGTGTAATTCTCGGTGCACACAAAACTGTTATTAATTATTACCGAAGGACATTTTAATATCATTTTTTTTTTAATGATAAAAAATAAATTTAAAATACAGTAATATCTTTGAAACCGGACTAATTGAGAACTTTAAAACCACATAATTAAACAGATGTAAAGAGATTTGACTATATAAAGATAAAAAGATTATTTATGTACAAAAAATATTTTTGTGTAACAATTTTTGTAGATTTTTTTTTTATTTTGCCCAATTAATATTTAGTTTGTTTTGAAATTTTCAAACTACAGTGAATCCGTACTGCATGATTCTCAAATACAACCATAACTTGCATAGTGCGGTTTCTATGCAAGTTTTTGCTGTATTTGAGAATCATCAATTACTCATATCTTTGAATATAGCAATATCTTTGAAACCGGACTAATTGAGAACTTTAAAACCGCATATTTAAACAGCTGTAGATTTGACTTTATAAAGATAAAAAAAGATTATTTATGTACAAAAAATATTTTGGTGTATCAATTTTTGTAGATTTTTTTTTGTATTTTGCTTTGTAATCAGTTTGTTTTGAAATTTTCAAACTACAGTGAATCCGTACTGTTTGATTCTCAAATACAACAATAACTCGCATAGTGCGGCTTCTATGAGAGTTTTTGCTTTATTTGAGAATCACCATTTACCAATTTCAACTCTTTTTAATTCCTCTCTGCTATTCAATATTTTTGTCCTCATAATTATCCAACACAATTGTATAAATTTAATACAGCAATATCTTTGAATCCGGACTAATTGAGACTTTTAAACAGCATAATTAAACAGCAGTAATGAGATTTGACTATATAAAGACAAAAAAAAAAGGATTAGAAAAATATTTTTGTGTATTCATTTTTGTAGTTTTTTTTATTATTAAAAAAATACAAATTAATTACACTTTAACGTTTATAATGTGTCAAATCAATTCTTTATAACATTTGTGAGATTTTATAAAAATAAGATTAAAGCTATTTTTGATGTATACAAAACATTAATAAATTATAAAATCATTTTTACATTTTTTCCATATTTGTACAGATTGTATTTACATATTTGAATTTACAAAAGGCTTTGGGTCAATGTACGAGAACGAGAAAAAATTTCAATAAATCTTCAAAACTGATGTTTTCCAACTGATTTACTACAGTGGACAAACATAATTTGTTCAAAAACGCTACCGAATTGTTCGTTAACCGATTTAAGAATCGGCTTAAGGTGTTCGTTATCCGAACATTTGTTTGTTTTACGAACATAAAAATCTTTCGTTCTTTTTTCAATTTGTTCGAAATTCGAACTGTTTATTAACCCAGTGTTTCTCAAACTTTTTGGACCCTCTTTTGCACTTAAAAAAATTAAAGGACGCCCCCCATAAGGTTTGTGTAGAAAAACATACCGTCCTGTCTGTTATTAACTTTCGCGTTTTTACATAAAATTCCTATGAAATCGAACGTAATAGCATGAAGTTATTACATAAAGATGATATTCAAAGAGAAAAAAATGTACTTAACGTATATTAATAGCGTAACCCAAACATTCATTATTATTTTTATAAAATTAAATGTTTATTTTGGATTTTTTATTATTAGTAAAGTAAATTGTGATTATTTTAGTAGAAGATCAATATAAAGTAAATATTTATTTTTTAGTTTGTTAAAATAATAATGATATTATAAATAAATTCAATGAAAACAAAATATGTAAAAAGCGAATGAAGGTAAAGCGTGGCGTTATGTAAGGAAACGTTTCGAAAATAGCAAATCCATTGTAAATATAATCCATCTTCGTAACGTGATTGTTTAGTTTAATTATATATGCATTTCCATGTAACTTTCAGTTGATTAAGATATATTTTGTTTACAAACATATTTTAAGTGAAAATCATTATTTATCTTTAGAACGTCATTATTTTGTATAAACTTTGTTTCATTCAAATTAATTAAATTATTTTTTTTATAATTTATGTTACAAATAATAAAATAATAATTTATTTAAAAAAAAATCTTTTTGTAATTACGTAATTATTTTGAGTAAATTTAATTTCATTATTCATTCAACGTTTTGTGTAAACAAGATGTACAAAAAATCAATGAATTATATTCAAGTTTATAAATAACGAAAAATGAAAATCATTTCCTGTATATTTCATTAACATTTTTTTTATAATTAGATCGTATACAAAACAGGTGTAATTATTATAAATAAATTTAGTTTCATTTAATAATTATAAAAAACAATTATTTTTTTATAATTTCTTATTAAATATTGTAATAATAAGGAAACCAAACAATTTGTAACAGTTCATCACTTTTTTTCTATGTATTTATATAAATATATTTTAATAATAAACAATATTGCAGATTGATCCAATGACCAAACTACACTGATAAAAATATAAACAGATAATAAGCAAAGTACATCATATTAGAAACGAGTAGGAAGAACGTAGATTGCCATCTGTGTTGCTCAGATCTACAGCAAGTTGATCCTCCAGCCGAAGACGATATCTTTCGCTGGCTTTTAAAATCTCTTCTTAACGAAGGTAATACCAGTGGACTTGGTGGATAATGTCATTGGTGTTGAACCAGGGAGAACTGGTCAATTGCCTCAATGTCTTTGACTGAAATCTCTGGATGATGTCTATGCTAGAGTTGCACGCAGATCCCCATAGTTGAATACGGTTTTTTGACTGCCTTGTACACGGACAGTTTGTTTTCAGTTGAGACGCCCGAATATCTGCCAAGAAGCCAATGCAACTTTATAACTGAGCTGTTTTCTTTTGGTAGCTAAATACTTCTTCCACGTTAGACGTCTGTCAAGATCTGAGAGTCGAACCGAAATTAATTTTGTTCCGGTTTACGCTTACGTTCCAAGTAAATGTTTATCGTTCCAGATGCGGTTTCGGTTAGTCTAAAAATTTCGGTTCAGTTCACATTCAAAGAAACTTCATCGATGTCTCTTATACATTGTTTGTTTATATATATTCAATTAACAATAGACCGACCAACACAATGTCATTTTTTTTTTCGAATGCCTATATAAATAAACCAAAACCCTAGTACCGGTACACTACTATCAAAGAGCTTACATGAAAGAAAGCGATTATGAATTAATTTAATGAAAAAAAAAATGAACAGAAATTAACCGTAATTAAAATTTCGCTCCGGTTTCGGTTTTTCAATTGAGCAATTTTTCGTTCCGCTTACAGTTACGGTTCGGTTAAAAAAATCCGGTTAATTTCGATTTACGGTACGGTTCCGACGCATAGTGAATGTTACATTGGCAGACTTAGATTCGTTAGTCTTAATTCGTCACCTCTTCATTGATGTTATTTAGGCTGCCCTGAAGTATAGTCGATGCGATCGATGCATTCTAAGGGATACTAAGATTGCAGTGTCGCCCAAGCACGTGGCTACAGTGTATTTTCATTTTATTTGTTATAACATTTGTTTTTTAAAATAATTTTAATACATGGGTTTTTATTGTGTCTTTATTTTTCTTTTATAGTTGAAACAAAAATTTGTCAACATCCAAATAATTAAGCAAAAAATGCTTGTAATATAGACGCTTCAATCGATAAAATGTTTTATGATGAAACAGCGAAGTTTGGAATTTCTAATAACGCAATAATTTCATGGAAGTATTGCAAATTGCAATACACACGAACGTATAAATGCGAATATAATATACAGTGATGTGTGTCGGAAGTGACGTCAATGAAATCGCTTCCTTGACACGTCATAGTTACCGGAATATAGATAAGAACAAACCAAACAAAAAAAAAATTCGAAACCGAATTTCGTTTATTTTTCATTAAAAAATGTGATTATAAACGGCGGAAAAACTGAATTCAATAGAAATGGAAAATTTCACATACGTGATTTTATTAATGAATTTTTACTATAAACGGAAATACATTTATATTTTAGATATTTTGAGTTAATTTTTGAGTTGAAAATATAAATTATGGAAGATTTCAAAGAAATAATTTTATTACTGAATAAAACAATATGGTAAAAAAGATGATATAAACTTAATGGATATTTAATACATATGTAAGAAAAAAAGAAACAATTTCGAGTTATTCTCTGCAATTATTGTCGATTTATGAATAATTCTGGACAGGCTCGGAATTCAATTACAATTAAGGTGACAGTGATTGATTGACTGATTGTTTGGAAATGATCATAAATTATGTTCGATTATTGAATCTCTCGATGTCAATTGTTCAACTAGTATCAATAATTAAAAAAAAAACAAGTGCAAGAAAAGTTAATAATAATTATACATATTTCTACATTTATGAAATACAAAGATTTGTATAGAACAAATAATTTATTATTAATAACATAAGGCTAGATATCGATGTCAGATGATAGATTGCTTTAAAAATAATATTTAAAAAATAAATAACATTTCAAATAGTAATACAAAATACAATATTTATACAACAATTAAATAAATACACAAGAATAATTGAAATTGAAATCTGACCTTTCCAACCAGCCCAACGAGCTGTGAAAAGTGAGAAAATTGAAAGTGCAGTTGTCGCACGTTTTATTTAATTTCAGGATAAGCACTCAAGCCAATTTCTAATGGATGCACTGAATTTTTTTGTTTTTAATTTTTGCGACATTTCTGCTTGATTTTATTGAATACACGACAGTAAATTATACATATTTTGTTCTATTATAGAATAATGTTGTTTGCAACTTGGTATATTCTCACATTTTTCTTTAATAACTCGAAAATTATGCAACTTTTTCTATTTCATTATTTTTTTAAATATTTTGCAACAACCATAAAAAAAGTAATAAAACTAATTGCATTATCATTAAAAATCATTGCAAAGACAATTGCTTTTTGCTCACAAATATTTTTATATTTTACTCTATATATTCAAAATTTTGTTAGTAATTAAGTGCCAATTACATAATTGAATATAAATCGTAAAGAAGAAACTACCGCCTTTGTAATGGATGTATTGATAAAAATCATTTTTTTTATTTTTTGACAAATTTCTGAATGATTTTATTAAAAACACGACTTGATTGAGATTTTTGTTTTTCCTAATAACACAGAAAATTGTTCACTTTTTTTTCATATTTTATTGTATTATAGACCTGGCGTTGCCAACTTCCTATATTCTAACGTTTTTCTTTAATAACTCGAAAATTATGCATCTTTTTCAATTTCATTTTTTTAAATATTTTGCAACAAACATGAAAAAAAAAACAATAAAACTAATTGCATATCACTAAAAATCATTGTAAAGACAATTGGTCTTTGCTCACAAACATTTTTATAATTTACTCTATCTTCAAAATATTGTTAGTAATATAAAAATATCTTAACACTTCTTCTAGATCTGATTACAACTTGAATATATTCGTGTATCTATCGCTTTTTATATAACATACAGCAGGTAACAACAATATTTTTTTATGTATTTATATGGATGTTATACTTTAATAATTAGTTTTCTTTTGTATCAAATTATATAAACTTCACATTCTCTAATATTTTTATTATTCCAAGTATTAACACAAGATGCAGCTTATGTTATAAAATCATTCACACTTTGAATGGATTCAATTTAATGACTTTGCAATTATATTATCAGCTGATAATAGACGTACAAATAAAACCACGATATTTCAAATTTCCTTAGAATCGAACGTAAATGGAAACTTTGGGGGATCAATTTTAATAAGAAAAAATAAATATTTTTTTTCGATTCAATGCCATTAGCACCATCGAATGATTCAATATCACCAGAATAGAAAAAAACATAAAATAATAATAATTCTTACCGTTTGAATTGAAAGTAATTTATATAATTACGTCGACATGTAAATAAGCATTGCAATGATAAAAATATAATGTATAATTTGTAATGGAATTTCAGGTGTTTACTAGTCATTGTTGTGATGCAGGTGGTAGGAATGATTGGCCTTTCGAGAAAGACGTCATCTATATTATAATTTTCATTTTATATAATCCGAGATACGCAAATGCATACAAATTAGTTGCCTTATTATAATATTTGTTGTATTACACATAAATGCGAATTGCATGCATGATTCATTGCGAGCAATATTTAAAGGAACAAATACGTTGATTAGTTATTCGTTAGAAAAAGACAAGAAAAAAAAAACAATAATTGCCGATGATTCAAACTTTGCGTAAAACTAATAATATTTTCGTGTGTGCATTGAATTAGTGTATATTTATACAGTCTCTAATTATCCACTAATACCTTTCAGTTTATAAAGGTAAAAAAATGTTTAGTTTTAGTGAAAATTGTATAACGTAAACAAAATGAAGAAAATTGGTATGTATAATTTCCATTATTTTTTTCATTTTTTTCTTAATTTACACGAAAAAGAAGAAAATAACATTAATTGCCGATGATTCAAACTTTACGTAAAACTAATATTATTTTCGTGTATGCGCTGAATTACTGTATATTTATACAGTTCTCTAATTATCGATTAATACCATTCAGTTTATATAGGTAAAAGAATTGTATAAAGTTAACAAAATTAAGAAAATTCTTCTTTATAATTTCATTTTTTTCTTAACTTATATGAAGAATATAGTTGTTATTTTTGAAGTACCATATGGCGTCTTATGGTCTTAAGTGAACAAAATATTCTTTTCTAGAAATTTTCCCAAAAATCGTTCTGTGGTCCGAAAATACGGTAATAATTTTCATAATATTTGCGTAAAAATATTCGGTAAATTACATAATATTTACATAACTCAACAATTTGAAATATTTTGTTATTTTCATAATCAATTTCTCTTGATTTATGTTAATATTTTACAAAAAAATATTGCAGATAATGCAATATTAAGGAAATTTCATAATATTTGTGTTAAAATCATTATTTTTTATATCAAAATTGTGTTTACAATCAATTTTTTTTAAATATACAATGAAAGAAAAAAACCTATGTAAAGCCTATTATAAAGTAATAATTTTCATAATATTTACGTACCTGAACAATTTACTACTTAGTTTAAAATTTTACAAAATATAAACATATTTATTAGTAATTAAAAATTTTAATTATTTTTTCATAATTTCTACGCTACAATAAAGAATATTTACATACATTTCCAATTAACCACTGAAGCCTTTAAGACTATAGAGAAATATGTGGCTATTTGCAAAAATATGATATAATAAAAGATAAATCCACAGACAATTATTATTAATAATTTTAATTGCATTGTTTTGCAACAGTAATTTACAAAATAAAACAAAAACAATATAAAATTCAACTACTTCAAAGAGTTATTGATTATAGGTCTTTCTGTAAAATTACGTAATGTTTTTTTAAATTTATGTAAAAATTTGTGTTACATTTTTTTTATTATGTCATTGTATATTTATTTTATAATCTATTCCTGCGAACATTAATTAAATCTAATGGCGGTAGATCTTTTTTTGGTAAACTTCCCAAATGGAAGTCTTTACCATTATATTCATCTGTGATTTGTTGGTTGGGTGTCGTCTTATAAGATAACCTGAGTAGTATATTGATTCCCTTTGACTGTTTATCATTGTGATTGACCATAGACTTAACCATATTAGTTAGATAATTAGTCGCCCTTGTGTTAAAATATAGAATATTTCCGAAATATGTAAATATACAATTAACTATTAAAGACTTTAGGATTGAATATATTGTAGATGATTCGAATTTAAGTAAAGTTTATACTATTTTCGCTAAAACATTTTTTTTTACATTTATATTAAGAAAAAAGAAATGTTTTGTCCATGATTCAATTTTATGTAAGAAAATTTTATAATATTTACGTAACAATACGAATAATATTTGTGTTAATATATAGAACATATACATATTTCTACAATTAACCAATGAAATCTTTTAAAATATACAGTTTTTTTTAATAAATTTATTATTCACAATCTGCCAAATTCTGGTAACGAGTAAATAGTTTTGGAACTGTAACAAAATATATATTATTAATAATTCCAATTTCTTTATTTTATATAATTTCATAATCAATTTCTTTTAATTTATATTAAGTAAAAATTGTTCTAGCAATGATTCAATTTTACATAATGTTTACGTAACAATATCAATATTATTTATGTTAATTGATTTGTTCTTTTTTTATTTTCTTGTTATATTATGTTTTTTAAGTATTTATAATGATCTGTTACAATAATTATTAATTAAGTATTGTTTGATAAGTTTAATTGTATAAAAATAGAAGATTAATTAAGAATTTAACATCTAGTTTTTTACAAAAATAAGTATAGTAAATGAGTATTACAAAAATGAGTATAATTTTGTTGTGCATACACATTTCCAAATACGACAACAAAATGGAAACCAACTGCTGATAAGTACAATATTATCGGAGAGAAATGCGTAGAGACAAGAGTTCCATTTCCTGTCCCCGTTTAAGCGAAAGATTCTATCCACGCCAAGTTCGAATCGTAGTAAAAAGACACGTAGTAAAACAACGCTCAAGGTTTCAATATGTATGAATGAATAATGACCACGATAAAAAAAACAAATTTTGATGGAACCATTTTGCGAAAAAAATGAAAACAAAAACAAATTGAAAAATCTTGCATTTTGTTTCTTACAATTGAAGATCGAAAAATTTAAAAAATATTTTTATCTTTTTTTCGTAAATTTGTGCATCTTTTGTGCATGAAACTTGTAAATTTATTTAAATGTAAACTAAATAATTGTAGTAATATAAACAAGCGGTTGATTAATTAATTAAATAAAAATTGCAATTATTACCTTAGACTTGTCCATCTGTTGCATAAAATATGTAAATGTATACAAACAGAAATAAATTTTAAAAAACGAAGGAGCATCAAAACAGAAGTCAGATAAAACTAAATAATTAGTCCTTCGTGGAACGAAATTCGTAAGGTTAGTGTGTCATACTCTAAGGTTACACCGACGACAACAGAATTTATCAATTATGTACGAACACACGCATTCATTTTAATTACCAGGATGATATTAAAACGAGAGAAACGAGTCAATGTGAGTCAGTTCGTCTGTTCTCCGATCCCATCTGGCATAAGTATGCTGTGCCATGTGCAGGAGAGATCGAAATAGATGCAAATGCATGCCTTTCTTTATGCATGGTTTATGAACGTGAAGAAGGAGAGATATTAGAGAGAGGTGGTGTCTCTCGCTTTGGAAGAGCGGAGATTGGAAGTGAAAAAAAGATCCGGAATGTCAGCGTTGACGTCAAAGCTGCTATTTCTTGCTCAGCGTACCGTGACCGTAACCTTGATGATTGGCCATCTAACACCTGGCTACAACATTTTTATCTCTCTCTCAAAAGATTTCTTCTCTTCGCGGAGAGAAAGAGACTTGTTGCAACGACACCGAATTCGTGAACCAACGCACGTCCAAAGTCTGGATGATTCATCAGCTCGAAATCGAGTGACGTGGGTGTAAAGAAGATAATCTCTGCACGTCCATCAACATGAATGCTCGTTAGTTTCATAATTCCAGTTAGATTCTTTACGTTTTGAATACTTTACGTGTAAAGCAGTAGTCTTCAAAGTGTGCAAAACGCAAACTCTTCTACAAAGGTTTCGAGAGTAAAAAATCTTAATTAAAAAAATTATACAAGAAACATTTATTCAAGGATTTTAGTTCTATATTATTAAAATTAATGAAAAAAAATAATAATGCAACGCTTTTAAATTTATATATGTGAGCGTCATATGTAAATATTAATAATAATGAATCACACAATATTTGAAAAAATGACTGAAATAAAATGAAATGAAACTGCAAGCAGAATTAGGGATTTTTCTTCACGTTATAATTCGATGTTTTCAGTTTTTCATAAATTTTTCAGTAAACATAAAAGACACATCAGTAATTAAAAAAAAATATAAAGAAGAAAAAATTGAAGGCTACAAAACGTCGTAAAATAACATTGTAAAGGCAATAAACTTTGTTTCAAATTTAATTTGTGATTTTCACTCATGTTGTAATGCGATGTCTTCAGTTTATCATGATTTTTTCAGTAACCATAAGAGACATACAAGTAATTAAAATAAGTAAAATAACTTTGTAAAGGTAAGAAACTTTGTTCCAAATTTCACTCATGTTGTATTATGCTACGACTTTAGTTTTTTTCATGAATTTTTCAGAATCGATAATCTACATATACTTAATTTAATTAATAATATTAAGGCTTCAAAATGACGTAACAAATAGCTTCATTTAAATATAACTGTGTAAGGAACTAACTTTGTTTAATAATGAATTTGTGGCTTTTATTCAAGTTTTATTGGGATGTGTTCAGTTTTCCATGAATTTCTTTAAAATCAGAAAAGGCACATAAGTGATTTAATAAATGCTACAAGCTAGATTATTAAGATTTCAAAAAGAAGTAAAATAATATTGTAAAAAAAATTTCAAAATTGAATTTGTAATTTTCTTTCACGTTGTAATTTTCATGCACATTGCATAATGTGTTCAGATTTTCATGAATTTCTCTAAAACCATAAACGTCATATACAAATTCAATGTTGAACAAAGTTTTATCCCTTTACAACGTTATTGTAAGCCATTTTGAAATTGTTGAAATAAAATTGAAAATAGAACAAATTTTGTTCAAAATTGGATTTGTGATGTTCTTTCATGTCATAATGCGATGACATAAATTTGTATAAACAGCACACAAAAAATTTATGAAATATTTCAAAGTAGAATATTTGAACTTCAATATCATTTATAATAATTTTACCGTGCACGTTTCTTAATGTTTAGTAAATTATATAATTAGATTATATTTCCTAGTTGAATAAAAAAAAATCATAATTCGAACAAACTTAATAGAAAATATCAGCCAAAAAATTAAATTGTATTCATCTCTTCAAGGACATATGTTCTATATTATTCAAATTAACATAAAAAAAAATAGTAATACTTTTGAAATTATATATGTGGGCGACATATGTAAAAAAATAATGAATCATTCATAATGTATTGAAAAACTCAACAATTTGAGAATAAATAAAATTAACAAAAATATCAATTTTAACACATAAAAAATAGCATAAAACACTTTTTTTTTGTAACATTATACAAACTATATAGAAATCTCTAAAACGTTAGAAAGAAAATGATTTTAGTCACAACTTATGCGAAAATTTATTTTCAACTTATGCAGGAACGAAAACAATTTCCAGAAATAGACTGGAAGTTGATTTTAATGATATTTTGTGTCAAGCATCATGTACATTGTATACGATTACATTTAAATTGTTAATAATAAATTACATACTAATATTAATATCATTCAAATGATTATATAACAATTTATATTATAGTAATTCGATAAAAATAAAATACTAAAAAAGTCTAATAATTGTAACACTCAGTGTAAAAATAAATTAGTAAACACTTCTTAAATACAATATGATAGAAGTTTTCTTTACAAAACCGAAGAAACTATATTTTTTTCAATAAACTTCTCACTACAGAATAAAAGCAATTCTCAGAGTCATGCAAGTTCGTAAACACTTCTTACACTATCTTATCCTAGACTGCTTGTAAAAAAACTTTAAATTACAAGGATTTTTTCAAAACCGAAGAATTCTAAATAAATAACGCAACTTATAAATAACTTGAAAAATTCAGTTGATAAATGAAAGAGTGCAAGTAACGATAATAATTGGAGACATTTAAAGGAAGTGCACAATGCTATAAAAGAAATAACGGAAATTCCATAAATATCAACAGGTTAACTATGTTGCAGTATAACAAACTTTAATTGGGACATAAATATGTGAATAGTATATAATAACAAAATACATATAATTATTGATAATATAAATAGTAGATATAGTTAATTGATGATTTAAATTTTTGCTATTTTTAGTAATAATTATTGATTTTATTTAATAAATAATTAAGGTATAAACTTTCACTGAATAAATTGATTTTTTTTACGTTGTTGTAAAGATGTGATGTTTGCTTATATACTTGTAAAAAAAGAACCGGTATCTTATGTCGACGGTGAAATTCATTCATTCATACCTTTTTCGAATTCGTTCTACATTTTTGACCTAGCCCGTAGTTTACAAGGTAAGTGGAACCGGAACTCAGCGTACACAAATAAACACAGCAACACCTAGCATAATGCGGGTGATCGGTTCCGTACAGTTTGAAACCGGACTAATCGAGTATTTAAAAAGCAGCGTTGCTCAAACTGTCGAACGCGAGAGGTTTTTAAGTCTATCAATTACATATTATATTTTTGAAATTTCAATTAATTCAATTGACATGCAATTAATAAAAAGTACACTACATTTTTTATCAATTATTTTAACCTAATATTTATTAAAATAGTAATTTCTTGAAGTAAGCAATACATTTCTTACAGTTACAAAAAGTAACTAGTTTAATTCAATATTGTACAATGGGGTTGTACAATTTTATTACCCTTAATACCGTTTTATACCTCAGATAAAATTTATAAATTTAAATTTGAAAATAATTTTTTAATTATTTTCATTGACTAATTGCCGATGATCGAACGGGCGACGTTTCGAATCCTGGTCAAGCCATGACCCTTGTGAGGACTCTCGGTGCTTGCAGCAATAGGGCCATCGTTCATCACAGATGGACAGTGAAATGAATGAGGTTCAGCATATGGACCTTCAACCAAGTCGATGGACAATAACAGTGTTAAGGATAGCAGCAGATAGTAGTACTAATATTAGGAATATTTAACCATATTTCTAACAACTGAAGTTAACCTACAAGACGACAGCCAACCAACAAATTAATAAATCAAATCATCATAATGGTAACTATCCACCAGGAAAGATTACCTACCTAATGTCATCCGCGATCTTAAATTTACTCAATGTTCACATTGATGAACAGATTGTGAATAAAAAATATTAATTGTACGCCAATAAAATATTACCTGATAATAAATGCTCTTATAATTTAAGTAACAGTAGAAACTACAAAGCACAATGCAAAGTTTTAATTTTAATAATAATATTTATTTGATTTTAATAATTTATATTTATTTACATTTATACAAAACTAAAACAATTTCTCAACTCCTGATAGCTTAAAGTAACTACGTGTTAATCTGATCCACATCCTTATTCACGAAAAGAACCAAAATTGTCTCCAGGTCTTTAATGTTTCTGTTCAATTATTATCCATTTCAACTACATTCTTTTTTGGGAATATCCAAGGATTCTTGTGAATATTTTGAAATACTCAAAATACTCTCAAATTAATACAGTTTACAAACATAAAGCAGTTAAATGAGGATAACGTTTACAAAAATTCCGGATTATTTTGTATTGATGAATTAAAAAATTGTGGTTTTAAAATTTTATTGCCTTAATACCCTTTCAAATTACAGGTATAAGGATATGAAAATTATAGATCAATATGTGCATACCTTAATTGTATTTATTTTATTGCACCCCAGTAAACTTTTTACTTGATAAGTAATTCTCCTAGAATTTTGGTAGGGGTAGTTATTATAAATATAATGTTGAACAGTGGAGCACCGTCAGTTAGTCATCATTACGATCAACACAGTGAATTCTATCTTATTTTTTAAATAGTGATTTCCAATAAAATTATACTGCTAGGTAATTCTCGTAGAATTTTGGTAGTGGAGCAACATCATTTAGTTTAGAGTTATCAACACAGTAAATTCTATCTTAGTTTTTCAATAGTGATTTTTATAGATCTTCACTTCAATTTCATGATAAAATCATGGATCCCAAGTATGATCAAGAAGATTGTTGATGGTATTTCGATCCACTCACCGGGATAAGTTTCTATTTGGAAACCACAATACTCCCAAACGAAAACCAATATCTGGAGCAGAAACCAAAGATTAATACGCCTGACGATTCACGTAAAGACACACCACCACCGTCCCCACATAACATAAAGAGGTGTTTACCAGCTCCAGACACAAAAACGAGCCGTAACTTTGAAAGGAGGAGAAGAGTTCCCTTTGGGGACGAGTATAAGAGCGAAATAGAAGTATCTCTATCGAACGATAGCGAGAAAATTCCAATGACTCGCAGGAGGAAATTATACATGGTGTCAGATGGAGACGACCAGGTTGACGATGAGAATTCGAAATACCATGTAGTAAGCAATGCAAATAAGTTGAAGGACAATCAAAGATTTAAAATAAATTAAATCAATATGTTGTATTATTATTTGTTGAGCATCACCTGAATTAAAATAATTGTACAAATTACACTTTTTTACTCATAGTTTTTTTTTATTGAGAATTAACTTGGTGTTATTTGTAACAGTTCATCATTTTTGTGTCTGTTATTATTATTGTATGGATATGAAAACTTTTCCGATTTATTTCAGTTTCTGGGATATTGTTGATTACACTAAGATACATAAACATGCAAGTAATTTAAGTTTAACCGATTTAGTATAGGAAATAGAAAAATTTCCTTTTTTTCTGGGAAAACCGAAAACACAAATCATTACATATTTCACTCTTAATTTAACAGGTCTTTTATGAAGAGTTTCCCTGCTTTAGAAGATAATTTATGTATAAAAAATATAATTTTAGAATTTTTTTTGTGCTGAATTAAAATTTTGTTTTTATAAAACAAAAATCCGCAATAAGGTTGAACAATAAACACAAATTGAGAGCAGAATCTAAAACATCTATGCTTAATTTATGGTGTTTTTAATTGAATGAATAAAAAATAATATTTGTAGAAAGCAAATGCAATTGAAAAAAAATAAGGCAAATTCGAAACAAAAGTCAGCAGACTAAACAGTCTCCAAGTTATGTGTGTGTTTTATGTCTACTATTATTAGAGGATTAACATTAATGTAGAAGAATAAGAAAAAAAACAGACACACACACATCCCGAGATAGCGTTTACAAATTGCGGCAATTCCAGCCAAGCCAAATCTAAGTGCTTTATTACCGTGTGTGGAGATTTAAACGGCAGAGGAAAGTGTTTCGTCCTTATTAACCAAATAAAGGTTGACATAATTAAATAATATTGGAAAATTGCTCGCCAGAAAAGCGTAGTCGCCTCGTTGTGAGAACAACCATGTCGGAATCCTGATCGGAAGGCGTTCCAAGAAAATCAATTTATCAAGCAGTTATTTAATTGAAACTTGATTCGAAATACTAGAAAATAATGACCATATTTTGATAATTATATGTTTGAAATTTAATTGGTGATGTAATAATTTTTATATCAATAAAAGACCACTTCAATGTAATCGTAAAGTATATTAAAGATTTTCGTGATATTCTGAAATAATCATGAAACAAATTAAGATAAAGAAATCAAAAAATATAGAAAATTTTGGTTATTAAATAATATTTACAGAGTTTTACATTAAAAATCACTATAAAAAGCGCTTCTAATGTAATCAAAAAAATACATGTAAATATATGTAAAGTTAATGAAAATATTTGAATATTTTGGTTATTAATTAATATTTATAACATATTTTTATATGAAAAGATGCAGAATAAAAAAGCGCTTGTAATGTAATCACAAAATATATAAAAAAATCTACTTAATCTGTAAAATTAATTTGAAACAAAAAATGAAAATAATTGAAAATTTCGGTTAATAATTAATATTAGTTAGATATTTTTGCATAAAAATTCACTATAAAAGACCATTTCTAACTGTAATAAAAAAACACACTAACAGTTTTGAAGTTAATCTGTAAAATCTTAAAAACAATTAAAAAATGAAAATCATTGAACCAAAATATTATTAATTAATATTTCTAAGAGATTTTTAGATCAAAATATGCACAAGTAATCTGTAAAATAGGTAGTCTACAAATTGTGTGGAAAAATACAAATATTTACAAATTTTTATATATAAAAAAAAGCACAAAAAAGGAACTAAGATTTTTGTTCTAACTAGATAAGTTGTGATTAGCTATGCAAATGAGTGAATCACTTCATTAATTTGCTTATCTAATAATATGACAAATAGCAAAGCAAAATATGTTTACGTTCTACTGTGAATATCAATTAAACAAAAGCCCAAAAATAAAAACTATAAAAAACAATACAAAACAACACAAATAATTTAGAAATAAATGCAAAATTAATAAGTAAATATTAAATCAATGAATTTTCGATTAATAATAATATCTTGAGTTGAAACAACTGAACATTTCCGTTGAAGTGTAAATATGGATGTAATTTATTGCAGCAATAAATTTAAATTTGCGCGCGTTCGTTTTTTAATCCATTTGCCATCGTCAGGTCGATAAACAAAACGATTTCCCGTCTGCCGGGAATGATTAAAAGTGCATTAATCTGCTTTTCGATGGTTTTTCGGAATGAAAAAATCTTCCGTTCAGTCAGAAAATAGGATCATAATATTATATTTTTGTTGAAATCTTTTTTTTGCTGCAATTTTAATTATGCAAGGTTGGCATGGGTTGAATGTAACAAAAATAAATATTTATGATTCCTCAAGTTTAAACCAATCAGACCTTGAACTAAACACAACCAAATGTTTTCTTTTGAATTCGATTATTCAATGATACAATTACAGTATCTCGCATAGTGCCGGACTTATCCAGGACTTTAAATTATACAGAATTTCTGTATACACAGAAGGAGAAAAAAGTATAGTATTGGGTGTTAATATAAATTGTGTCCGTTTTTCTAAATTAAGAGGACAAGAGGAACATTATAAAATATATTTTTAGTGTTTATTTTTATTTTTTTCAATTAAAAATTAGTTTGTTTTGAAATTTTCAAACCGCACTAAGCGAGAGGTAGAAGTATTATTTCTTATATAAATTGATGCAAACTTACATTCTAACTTTGTAGAATCCATATTAAATGCAAGAAATACATTCATAATCATAAATGAATTGAAGTTTTTTTTGCTAAATATAAATGTAATAATTAAATTAAATTTATATGTAAATATTCATAAATTTTTCAAAAGTCACTAAAGACAAAGTAATTCAATGTAACAATTTTAATTATAATCATCCTTAGAATTAAAATTGAAAAAGTTCAATGGAAAATTATATATGTTTCAATTTTATTAAACGTACTTCAGACTTTTATTAAGGATTTACAGAAACTTTTGAATAATATTTGCAGACAATGGAGTTTATAGATTGGCGCAAAAAACAAATCCAAATGGTAAACGTTTTTCCTGCTATAGAAGAACTTTTAGATTTTTTTGTAAAAATTGAATTGCAAAATTATAATCATAATTTCATATCAAATTTATTGTGCGAAAAACAAGGGTCGATAGCTTTTTTGTTCTAAATGGGACTATGAATATTATTTTACATGTTGTTTTTAATAATAAATTTTAAAGACTTTTCTAAGAAATTTTGAGAGCAATAAAAAAATCACCAAGAAGTAAAAGCGAAAATTCCCATCAATTATAATTAGGAAAGTCCGAATTTCACTATATTTGTCCATATTTTTTTTTGACAAAATCTTGGAAAAAAACAACTTATAAGTCAGTTATGTATCAGAAATCACCATATTTACATGAATTCAAGATTGAATAATGACTTAATAGTTAACTATGGTCACAATTTGCATGCATAATTCCCAATTATAAAGTAAAGCAATAAACATTAATCAATTAAGCTGTTTCGCGGTTTCGGAAATTTGATACAATTAGAATGATTCAAGGTGGAGAAAACGTAGCGAGAAAATTGCTCCGCAATTACAAGCAGAAATTCCATCAAAGATTTCTTTCTTTTTTTTGTATATTTTACATATTACAATTCGATGTACAGAACACACCGAATTCGTATGCGGTTCGACAGCCGCATTTACGTCATACCGTTTATACGTGATATCCTTTGGTCTCGGTGCTAAACAACAAAAAAAAGAGCCAAAAATAAATAGTAAATATTTGTTTTTAACAAATACATATTTATGTATCGCATGATGAGCATACAAACGCTGATCAAGGAATCAATAACATTTTTTAATGATTATTATTATTATTATTAGTAATTATAATTTTATAAATCGTTAATTTTTGATAATCTAATTCAGCGTTGAGCAACCTACAGGTTGCGTTCCAAAATTTGGTCGCAATTAGACAGCTGTCACCTTATTTCCAAGCGATGAATTGGTGAAATGACAGCTGTCACTTTGTGTCAAAACGAGGAACTGGTAAAATGACAGCTGTCACCTTGTGCTAAGGCGAGGAACTGGTGAAATGAAAGAGGCCACCTTGTGTCAAAGCGTGCAACTGGTGAAATGACATCTGTCACTTATAAGCGCTGATCAAGACATCAATAACATTGTTTAATGACTATTATTATTAGTAGTAATTACAATGCTAAAAAAAATTTATTCTTGATAATCTACTTCAGAGTTTCGCTACCTGTTGGTTGTGTCCCAAAATTGGGTCGCAATTTGACAGCTGTCACCTTGTGTCCAAGCGCTGAACTGGTGAAATGACAGCCGTCATGTATAAAAGCGAGAAACTGGTGAAATGACATCTGTCACCTTGTGTCAAAACGAAGAACTGGTGAAATGACAGATGTCAACTTGTGCCAAAATGAGTAAGTGGTGAAATAACATGTGTCACCTTGTGTCAAAGCGAGGATCTGGTGAAATGACAACTGTCACCTTGTGTCAAAGCGATGAACTGATAAAATACTCTTAGCAATTGGGTCGCTGTACTAATTCAAACAAATATGGGTCGCGCGTCAAAAAGGTTGAAATACTCTGATCTAATGGAATGTGAATGAAATGGAACGTTTGATCCGAGAAAAAAAATATTGCTTAGAAATAAACAAAATTATTATTGTATGAATAATAATTGAGCAACAATAGAATTGTTCGTAATATAGTAATAACTAATAATTGTTCGCATTTACATGCAAGGCGGATGTGTATGAATGATTTGGTAAATAAAAAAGTAATAAGAAGTGAGAGATTCTTGTGGGATCCATTCGAAAGTTGCAAAACTACAGGTGATAAATGATTCATCTGATCTGACAAAAATTCTCTTGTTTGGTGAACTAATAAAAAATAAAATCTGCAAGTTATTTTTAAACGTACGAAACTAAAAATAGCATCAAATTATCTCTATTTACCTAATTGGTAAGATTTGATGAGAACTTATTAAGAAGTGTTAAGAAATATTGAAAATGTAAGTTTAGCAAACGCGTTTGTTGCTCAAGTTATAAACAAAGTTCATTCGCAAGTGATTGCAGCTGCAACTTAGCAAACAACGCTATCTTCATTAAATAGTCGATGTTTAGCAACGGATGAGCTTAATATAATTCATATTTATATATGGTCCATGTGTGTTTGCTCGACCTGCAATGTGCAACTCATACGATGATGTTGATCGAAAATTTCGCTTTCTCGCTGATTACACGCATGGATTACGCAACAAACGAGTTACCGTTGTTGGCGATATGCAATTTGTAGCTATTAATAGAAGCAGCAGTTTTGCCGTATTGTTATCAACGGATTTGCTGACCCGTGAAGCAATCTACTTGCATGACCTACGACCATCAAACGTCATCGCTTTCCTCCTGCTCCTCCTTCAATATTTTTATCAAGTTTTCAATCTAGTTTTATTGTAAAATTATCACATAATTTACTAAGAAATAAAAATATTTATAAATAAAATATATATGAATTACAAAATTGGATTCTCAATAAGACCAGTGTATTATTAAAACATTGAGAAATAATATACAGAAATAACTACAATAAATTATTAACCAATTTCCTCCTCCAATTTATATCAAGTTTTTAATTCAAATTTCTAAAATATCAAATTCCTACATTGGTTACTCATTGAAATTGTTTGTAATTTTATTAAAAAAATATAAAATATTTAATATAAATTAATCATTCTCTAAAATATCAAATAATTCCATAAGAAATTTAGAAAATTATTTATAAATTTGAGAATTAAATATACACAAATTATTATATTTCATTAACCACAATAAATAAATACAAATCAGATATAAAAATATGTATTAATACGAAAATAAAATATATACGACCACAATTTTTGATTAAAAAATTGAGAAAGAAAATATTTATATAAAAATAAATAAAAAAATCTAAAATTACAATAAATTGGTCATAGATTTCCTAATTTAATTTAAATAATTTACAGACTGGCCAAAGGGCTATTGACCGAGGTCTTTCCGCCCGGGAACATAAATTTAATGATATGAACCAAAAACATATATACATGTAGCAAAATAAGAAAATTTAGGGAAAAGTTGGAACTAGAAGGGTTTTAATCAAGGGACATTGGTATTGGAAAAGGTATAACGTGGGATATTTAAATTTCGAGGGGCACAGAATTTAGAGAGGGAGGAATTTATTTGAAATAGAAAAATTTATAAATTTATACAAATTTTACATCCATCCAATTATATCAAGTTTTCAATTTATATTATAAATATCAAAAAAATTAAGAAAAAATTTAAAAAAAAAATATATTAATTTAAAAAGAAAATACAACAATATCTCGCATAGTGCGGTTCCGTCAATATTTTAAACCGTACTAATAGAGGACTTCAAAACTTAATAATGAACTGCAATGAAAAAGATACTTGGTTGTATAATGAGAGTATATTTCTTTTTATTTTGTCAATTACAATTTAGTTTCTTTCAAAATTTTCAAACCGTACTGTAGTGAATCCGCACTGATCAAAACCGCACTATACGACGAATTTCTGTATGCACAAATTACGATATTAGTTAGTATATTCTTAAGAAAAAAAGCATTAATAAATGTACATATAAAGAAACATTCGATATTGTCTACTTTACACCCATAAAAAAAACTTTATCACAATTAAAGAGCAATACACAATCTAGAAATAGATTTAAGATGAGGCTATTATGTGAATTACATAATTGTATTTGGATGAGGTTCAATGTCGAATAGAAATGTATCGTGCGGAGCAAAAAATATGTTATTGTTTAAACGATGAAGAGAATATTTTTGCATAATTTAACTTTTTTTTATGTAATTATTAAACTTACTTACATATGTATGTTTGATAATAAAAACGAATAAAAATTGAATTTTAAACATTTTTTTCATATTTTTCATTATATAATATAAAATAGTTTCATATATACTTTATTGACCACAATATATAATCAACATTAAAAGTTAATAATTAATAAACACAAGTAATAAAAAATAAAAAAATAAACTCTGAATAGATATGTAGAAATTATACTTCAAATGAAAATGTTTCTTTGTACAACAAATTTGAAAGATAATTGAAAAATGACAACGATATTTAATTTATATGTATACATTTAATAGTCTTTTAATTGATAAATTTATTATTCTTTCATAATATAAATTATAGATAATAACGATCGACAGAATCTTGAAGAAACGATACTCATTTAATTGTATAGTCATTAAGAAATGCGCACAGAACGACAATTCATTATCAGAAGCTCAATTGATTTATAATAAATTATGTTACGAAATATATACATAATTTAAAAAAAAATATCTATAAATTAAACTGAGAATTAAATTGTATTAATTAGAAATGTTCTTTTTTCAAATTAGAGACGTTATTATGATATAAGCATTTTGCATGAACATTTGATCATGAGAAAGCTCTGTTCGAAATGAGTACCGAGTTTGCTCATAGTGGACCAAATACAACGAGTTGATGATTCATGCTGTATGGTACAATGAATGAAAGAAACTGCGAAAAACGACCACAAATAATGAAGAAAAATGTGTTCTTTCGCTCTCTTTGCGAATTGCATACTCATCCATCGTATTCTCCAGATCTGAATGCCAGCGACCACTAACTGTCTGCATACCTAAAAAGAATGCTCAAGGGAATGAGATGTGGCTCCAATGAAGAAGTAATTCTCGAAACTGAAGTATTTTGAAGCCAAAGTTGATTCGTTCTACAAGAAATGTATCGAAATGTTGGAGAAGCGTTGAAATGAATGTATCATTCTTGAGGAGACTATGAATAAAGTAGAATACTGCCCAAAAGTTCTTGTTTTATTAGTCATCCTACGAACTTATTCAGTGAGGTGTTATTTATTTATAGAAACTAAATAGTTTCATAATTGTATTATTATATAATTATTTAAGTTATGGTTCATAAATTAAATTGTGGATAATACAAGATCGTAGAAGTCCTGAAAAATCTATACTTAGTTTGATTATAAAATGATAATTTAATGTCACAATGAACTATGTTTAATTGATAACATAATATTGAAGAGTGTTACATAATATTGTTTTCATAAAAAAACATCATCTGGATACCTTCATTTCTAATTTCTTTAATGTTATTTCCTTCTTCTAGTACAACTTCTGCTCATATTTGAGCCATTTGCTCAATTCATTATAACAAAGTACATGAGGCATGAGACATGACTATATAATATAATTACATTATTCTATTAATTGAATAATCAAAATCATTTAATTGAAATAAACTTCGTTTCTTTCTCTAATTAATTTTAACTGATAAATTTATTACTCTTTCATAATATAAATTATGATCAATCATATTGGACAAAATTATAAATAAAACGATACTCATTTAATTGTATACTTCATGACAGGAAACAATTTCTCAATACCGAACTATGTTTCGTTAATATGAACATACATTTTTTTTGCAAGTCAAGGTTTTTATTTATATATAATTAATTTCAACTGAAAACTGAACTGTATTATATAGGAAATCATAAAGGAAAACATTATATAAAGTTTAATTAAGATATTATAATTTTTTTCTATATTGGGCCAAGTTATGCAAGTGAATGTGCAGTTATGGGGTATTAAAGATGTTTATTTCCTACTTACATCACTTTTATACTTAATATTCTCTTCATACTCTTCTAATACTATATAATTGCATTCAAGTAATACTCTTCTTCCTGATTAACTCTTCCTCCCTAAGCTTCCTCGCCAATTTCATGGTGTGCATTGTTGCCATCTTTCACAACTACTGTTGCGCTCAAACAATTGGGTTGGAAATCTATGCTCCATAACGCTTTCAATACAGTCATACCTTTGAAAATCATGGTATAATTTAGGCACGGATTCATGGGCTGCAGCAATTAAAGTGACCTCCTTAGCGGAGTTAAACCATACAAATAAACACAAGTAACACACATTATTACCCTTAAACAGCGTTGGTCCACAAACAATGTTAGTCGAGACCCTTTAAAGAGTTTGACAGTCCCAAAATAGTGTTAGCAGAGGACCCCAAACAGTGATAGTTCTTGAAATAAAGTAACTACCGGACTTAAATCCGTATGTAAAGAAGAAAATCAACTAATATTACAAAAAGAGTACGACCTTCATCATCTATTCAAGAGGTATATGAAAAAGAAGAAATCCCCAACAACTACTCTCGTTTCTAACACAATAAGATTAGATGGAATGCATCATTATTGGCCAGTTATCCAAGAAATTAGACAGCGTTGTAAAAAGAACAGGTTGTAAAGTTCAAACCAATGTGTTTTCTAACAAATGTAAAGTTAGTTTATGTCTAAACAATAATATTAATTGTTTTCAAGATTTTCATATGAATTTGATACAAACCCCCTAAATTTTTACCCCAACTGCGGGCAGTAAAAAATAATGTTGTCATAATATCTTTTTGTATATTTATGTTTTTATGAAAGAAAATACTTTTGTAGGCGTAAAATCCAGAGAGTATGGAGGATGCTGTAGAACACCTATTAGATATGATTCAGAGCGTCCTTGACGATTTTTATGAAAAAGAATGACTTGACCACATACCGATATAGTCCACATATGACCATATCGGTCCTTTTCTTCGGAATTGCTTCGTTTACGAGGTGAAGTTGGGCGAGATAGCATTTCTTGTCGACAGTCTTGTTCTTCACCAGTATTTCCCAGTAGATTACACCTTCAAAGTCTCAACAGACGCAGATAATTGTCTTCCTGGGATGGAGATCGTGATTGCCATTTTGATCTTGGAAAACCAATTTTCAGAGGTCCTCTGAGCTAAAGCATCTACTCCATACACGTCACAAATGTTGCAAACTTCTTCCGTAGCTTTTTTTGACCACGACAAAAGTATTTTCGAAGTATGTCGAAAATGATTTTTCTTTGCCTCTTGCAACTTCTATTTCAAAAGGGTGAAAGTTGACTAAAATTAATGGGGGGATTTTCACCTTCTGCGCACCATACCATGGACTGCTGCTTGGTTTCCAGGTCAAACTTATAGAATCAAGATTCATTAACTGTTAGGATTTTACTAAATATGCTAGAATCTCCATTTTCAAGAAATAGTCACAAGAGATGATGCATTAACTCCATATGCATTTTAGCATTCCTACAAAATTTGCATAGGCTTGAGTTAACGTCGAAATCCGTAGAGAATGACAAAACAAATTTTTGCTGTGTTGGTGGTGGAATTTCTACCAACCTTACATCACTAATCTTGCATTTTCTCCTATCCATTATTACCGATCTTCTTGAAATTTGACATGAAATATCGTTAAACTTTAACAAATTGAGAAACAAGTTTTTGTTTTTCAGAAACAAATGAATTAATGCCAACTTAGCGAATTTGTATTAGACCCCTCGTATACTTTACCTAACAAAAGACAAAACTAGAATACAAAAAACGCGGGAACTTATTACACAACTTAAAAGTAGGTTTTTTACTGGAAGATTGAGAAAACCTTGTTAGCAAATGAAGACAAAGATTTACAAAGATATTTAAATTGAAAACTTTTTATTTTATTTTTTAATATGACTGTAGTTATTAAAAATAATTAGATTTCTCTTTATGTATTTATTTTATTACTGTTATGTATGATTATTGCAACAAACAATATTATTTATTATATATTATATGGTTTTATTATTATTTTCATTATAAAAGTTATTGCTCTTTTGCAATTTAAATTATGGATAATAACGATCAATTGAATCGTGAAGAAACGACACACAATTAATTTTATGCCTATTAGGAGGAAACGGCAATTCAATTTCGCAACGAATTGTAAATTGTAATTGATTTAAGCCACATTTTGTTGCAATAACTGCCACCGATTTACATAATTTAATAATAAATCGTTGGCTACTTGAAACATACAATCAGCATTCTTTACATCAATTCCTTTGGAATTGGATACATACATTTCAACTTGATTGTATGGAGGAAACGCATTATGGGAATATCCATACTTCTTGCTAACGTCACGCGATATGAAGAAATAATAATAAAGTAAATTTATCGGAATTCTCGTTAACACACAAGACTAAAAGAATTTCTGAACTCACACGACTTTATCTCCGGGTCTTCACCGCAAACTAAGTGTAAGAGTATTCGGTTATCTAACGAAAGAAAAATGCAATTCTCATTTATGATATCTGTTAATTCTTTATTCTTCTATTTTACAATTTTTCTGTTTCTTGT
>NW_017099685.1:140829-217030 GCF_001412225.1 Nicrophorus vespilloides
AGGTTTTCTCATAGGAGTGCATCAACTTTGTCCTCAACAAGGTGGTGGACAAGGTGGTATACAGCGCTGTTGGGAGAATTTAATATTAATTGTTTTCTAATTAGGTTAAATTATTGTTGTTTACGTGGCAAACTCTCCTAGATGATAATAAGGTTGGTAATTGTGGACATGCAGGGTAAGGCAAGACTGGAGCGCAGTAGCCTAAGGGCGATATGGGAGCGCAGGGTCTGTTGCAGGCGAAAGGTCCGATCTGGGGTAGGCACGGGTTGTAGCAAGGTCCGCAGCAGGATTGAGGTTTGCAGCATGGTTTGCACTTATTGCACGATTTAGCCTTGCACTTACCCATCACTGAGAATTTAGATTTATAGGTGCGCTTATGCACTGGAAATTTTGAAAAGTTTAGGTCCGAAACGTTCTTGTCTATTGCGAATGACAAAATATCAACAAATTTTGTTTGTTTTCGTTACCCAGATCGAACATCATATCCACAGCAAACTCAATTTTATTCTATAAAAAATGGATCGTTTATTTCTCTTTTTTTATATTTAATTGATAATTTATTCTTTTATGATTATATATATTATTTATTGTTGTAATTTTTAAAGTTATTCTTTATTATCTAACTTTATACAAAAGTGTATTACATATTAATAGTTAAGTTAGGTTAGTAAGTTTTATACATTATCTAGTATATTTGCATGTACATTTACTAACGTCTAAATTAAGTTTTTCTATTAATATGGAATGAATAAAATTAAGATTTTCATATTTACATTAGGAAAAAAGTGGTATTAAAAACTGATTATAGAAAACCTAGAGTTTAAGTATTTCTTATTTTTTTTTAATGTAAATAGTTATGAGTTAGTTAATACTTTATTTGGTATTCAAACCCATATCATTACGTGTTATCGTATATCAAACTTAGACATTTCAACTAAACCAGGAGGTCGGCAACCTCTTTGAAGTAAAGAGCCATTTGTATGAATGCATATGTTAAACATATATTCGGTAAATTACAAAGTTCAGACCGTTTTGTCCCATTCTTCTTGAGATCAGCCTTACGCAAATGGTTCCAAACGGTTTTCTTGCTAATCTTCAGTTCCTGGGCAATAGAATAAGTGCTCGCATACCGATCCGACTCGACGATTTTCATGATTTTATCAACATTTTCGACGATTGACCTACCAGAGTACGTGTTATCTTCCACGTTCATATTACCAGAATGGAAGCGTTGGAACCAACGCTTTGCTGTTGCATTCGATACTGTATTGGATCCATAAACAACACATTTTTTTCCTTTCCGCTTTTCCTTTGGTCTTAGTGGTACTGAGGAATGTATCGAATTTTCTCTTTTTTTACCACCATTTTGGAACGCTCTAACACACAACTGGATTCACTAAACACAAAACTGTCAAAGATTTTTTTAAAGTGTTATGTCGCCGTTAAGTCACTAAAGTCGCTCAAAACTTTTTACTTCACCCAATATTTAGGGAGCCGCACTCACTAATGTGAGAGTATTAAATGATTGTTTAATAAAGAATAGAGTAGCAATTACTCTTTCAAAAGACACACGAGTTACCAACATCAAAATAAATTTTATATTTAACTTGATAATAACTTTTCAAAATCGTATTCCATTTATTCTAAAAAGATTTTATAAATGAAATGAAAGTTATTTTTTCTTCTAAAAAATTTCAGAAGTTTCTTTTATAATTCCTTATAACATTAATTTAAAGAACATTTTTCTTCATACATTTTATGAAACACATGGTAAGATCACTTCTCGACCATATGACTAAAATCAAAGTGTTTTTTGTAAATTAGTAAAGTTATAATAGAAGAATCACATGGAGTTATTCTTCGGTTTTAATTGAAAACATATAAATTTTTCTATTTCTACAAAATACATTTAAATATTTTTTTTATTGTTAGGAAACATATACATTTCTAAGTAATATATTAAAAAAATAATTGTTAAGACAAAATTATTCCTTCATTTATCAGTGTTTTGTTTTTCAATAATTTACATAATATAATGAATAAGTATTTTTTTCTTGGAAACATATAAAATTATTGATTTCTACATCGATATTGAAATAATTATTTTTCTTTCTTGTGTTCTTGTGTATTGTATTAAAAATAATTCCTCTGGAAATAATAAGGTACAAAAATGACTTTTTTTTCAATATTTTACCTATAATTAGCTTTATTTTAAATGTATTTTTTATTGATTAATAAATTATCTTTTAGTTTTTTTTTTCTTATATTTAGGCTTACAAAATTTGAAAATAATTATGAAA
Organism: Nicrophorus vespilloides; assembly: GCF_001412225.1. Lineage (NCBI taxonomy): Eukaryota > Metazoa > Arthropoda > Insecta > Coleoptera > Silphidae > Nicrophorus > Nicrophorus vespilloides. Next base: position 143,130 of record NW_017099685.1, read on the forward strand.
CATTCGAAAAATGATTGAAAAATACTGCTTCAATTATTAATTTACGTTATTTTACAATTTTCTATAATTTGTACCAATTTGAGCTCATTTTCTATATAGTCTGAGTAAATACATTGTTAATTTAATCATACAACAACCAATGAAATCACGTAGATTTATTTCATATATTATACAAATGTGATAAGACTTGATTGAAGGAAATCTTTTGAAAATTTTAATTAGAGATGAATTTTATTTTTGAGTCGTTATTAATTAAAAACAAGTATTCCAATTTTTAAATTGAGAATTATAATTATCAAATTTATAATTAATGAAATGATACATTCATGATTTAAGTAATTTCTTAAAACTCTCTAGTCATACAATAATCATTCAAATCATATATGTTTCTTCTATCTGTAGTAAAACAGAAACGCTGATTTATTTGACGAAATCTTCGAAAGCCTTAAGAAATTATTGATAACTATACTTTAAGTTGTAATTTACATAACTCCAAAATTTACATTCATTTGAATCACTGCCTGATCATTTTCTATGAGAAAACATTCATTTCATACATTGAACTTATAATTTTATTAAAAATTCAATCTCAAGGTAATTTCTTAGAACTCTTTTCAATACAAATATGAAACTTTCAAAAAGCATTAACAAAATTATTATATTAAAATATATTCATTAAAAAAAAAATCCAAAATAAACTTACAACTTTTATTTCAAAGTTACGCAAAACAAGAAATTCAATAAAAAAAACAACCCGACTTGAATAATAATTATAAAAAAATAACTTAAAAAAGCAACAAAACTATAACGTCTAATAAAAGATATATTTATTGCACGTTATGATTTATATTATGATTCTTATAACTATATTTTAAGCAACAGCTACAAATATTTCTGCGAAATGCATGTTATTCCATTGAATGAATACAGTACAGAAAAAACAAATACTGTTCAGTACGAATCTTTACTTACTCACTGCTTACACTACAAACGCAAACATCGCCTGCATTATTTTGGCCCATTATCTTGTGCCAATAATTGTACAATAATTAATCCTTCTATTTGCTAATGTAATTCCGACATCCGATGTACAAACACCTAAAATTTTCCTATTTATTTCGGACGCATTACCATAGGATAGAAGATCCTTCTGTTCGGATTCCATGTGAACCGGTTTCTCCGCACAAAATAATAATGAAAATACATGCACACGTCTTTCGTTTCGAAATACGTAACTTCTTTTCCGATTTCTGCACTCTCAATCATCGAGAGATTTGCGTCAGCAGCTCTACACCAAATCAAAATAATGATGGTCTAAAAATAAACTATATTATTTTTACACCATTCCTCGACGTCTTCTGATATTATTGTTATTGCAAATCGATTTGTTAGGGAACAAACAACAACATTACGCAATGCGGAAAAAACATATATTTAGACACATATATCATTTGTTTTATTCAACAAACGTATTCATTTTTTTTTCACAGACAAATTTTATATCATTTCCCTCTTCAAAAATTCAACTTGTCTTCATCAATTATATCATTCAATCAATTAATTATAATACAGAAACTGCATCACTTTTCCTTTTATCTATTTTCGAAAATATTAGATAGTGAAAATGCATTCATTTCATTTTCTATTAGATTAAATAAAAACAAATTCTTATCTAATCTTTTTTTCGAAAGAAGAAGCTTTTATTGATAGCAATAAATTAAATTGAATGTTATTTAATTAATTTCGGTGAGTATTATAATAAATAAAGTTAATAATATTTTTCAAATCAACTGCATAAAATTCGATTCTTTTTCTACTCATTTGCCTTTAGAAAATTGACTAATTTGATCAATTATCAAATAATCTTTAACGTAAGTTTAACCGGAAAACTTATATAATTTAAATTTTATGAACATAGAATAGATTTATCTTTCTTAAATTATAGATTTCTCTGACGTTTTATATCATTTTGAGTCAAATTTATCTTTTTTTATCAATTAAAAAAATATCATTTTCATATTTCGTTTCATAAAATATCAAAATTATACTTTTTTAATCAGAAATTAAAATAGAATAAAAATGTTTCTATTATAATATATATTCTGAGGTATTTCTCGAATATTTGACAAAAATAGTGAACATTTTTACATCATTTTTATTTCAATAAATTCATTTTCAAAATGTTAATTTCCGGAGTCAATATTATCAGTATTTTTCATTTGAAAAATAACAGAAATATTTACGTCTATAAAAAATTAAAACCAATATTGATGTTCTTTATATAAACTTACTTTTACTGTTTACTAAATTTTCAAATCAGAATTAAAATCAGTGGTTTTCAAACTTGATGACTTAAAAATATTTAATCATTTGGCGCCTTCCATCCCTCCTCCATTTCATAAAATTGATAAAACTTTGGCATTTATTTGAAAATTGCTCACTATGACTAATATTCGCGCCTCCCCTTTGACTATTACATGCCTCACAGTTTGGTAAACGCTGGATTAAGTTATTCCTGGGAATTCTCGTGACTCGAGGAATTTAAAAACTAAAATACATTACTTTATAATAAATTTATTTAGTCTATAGTAAATTATAAAGAAAACCTTATTTTCTGGTTTTCTTCAAAATTGTTATAGGAGATTGAATATTTTACATATGCATTAAGATTGCATTAAGTTATGCCTTATTTAAAGTTCTATTTTTTCCAAAATTCACGGAACATTTGTCCCGGGAATTCCCGATTCAGCAACCCTAATTGAGTATGACATAGAAACTCAAAGAAAACCTTAAAAAATTAGAGAATTTTGAAAATTGAGATTGATTTAATATGAAATACATAAATTATATCAGGGAAATAATTCAATATAATCAAATTGAATTGACCTTTAGAACGGTTTTATCGCCAATTATTATTATTATTTTTTATTTATTTGCAATTTCTCTTCGTTTCGTATTTTTTTGTTTCGAATGCGGAGGAGGCGTCGTCTGGTCGCCTCGCGCTTGAACAAAAAAAATTGCGTTGCGATTTGCATTTGTCGCACTTAAATTGGAACAATTACATTGGAACGTGAGACAAACGTTACTAATTTGCAAATGCGTCGCTTCAACTCGCACTGCCATTAATTCGGATATAATTGATAAGCTCACACGTACACTCGACCAATCGACCATATGTGCACACTTACATAATCGCAATCATACGGAGGTCACGTGCGAATCGAGCGTAATTAAAAGCGATATCCTTTATCGCAAACACTTCCGTAATATCACTACAGTAGTCCCATTGTTTTTTTATTATATTAATACTAAGTAAATATTTTGGTATTTTTTGTTATGAAAAAATATGTAATTAAAATTCAACACATGAAATAACCTTCTTCATATTTCATAAGTGACAACATTATAAAACAAACAAAAAAATCTGTTTTCCATTTAATATAAAAAAATCCATCAATTTATCCATAATTTGTCTTTCTATTCGTCTTATCATTAGCACCTTTAGAATAAAAGTTGGGTTTGAATCAAATGAAATTGACACATTGATCATGGAATAAAACAAAGTGCATTTTAGACTTTGATACTTTTCTATTACTATAAAGCAAAAATGCCACAAAAGCAATAACTAAGATATATTCTGCTTTTTAGCTAAATGAACTTTAGGAAGATAATTCTCTAACTTTAGAGCTGATGATTTCAGCTTTAAAGTTCTGCTAGTAATAATGATGAAATCAAGACATTGATCGTGAATAACACGCACTACACGACACGTAAATGAGCAGAGATATTAAAAATATTCAAAATCGACGAACGTTTTTAAAGATTTCCTACATAAACCGTTAAGTTTCGCACAATTTAACGGACAAAAATCACGACAATATCAGTTCTTACATTTCTCCAACTACTCAACAAAAAATATTGGAGTCGGATTGAGCTGTATTTGTCTACCCGTAGTATTCACCAGACAATGCACTTTCCGATTTTCAGAAATTTGGGTCTTTGCAAAATTTCATTAACTGCAAGATCGTTTAATTTGTAGTCGACATAGAAAAAACTACCTGAAGAAGTTTTTTTCACGAAAAACCTAATAAATTCTAAGTGGATGTAATGTTTAAGATGAAGAAATGTTTATAGATCAAAAATATATATAAAAGTTTAGATTTTTAATATTCGTGAAAAATCGACACGAACTTTCAGGACAACACAATATTTCATGATTATTTTTTGTTCATTTTTTCATTCAAGAAAAAAAATCTATATTATAATAAAATCGTAACTAAAATTTACTCACCATACTTTTTTCATTTTCATAAGAGACAACATTATAAAACAAAACAATATTGGAAAATTAAGTCTGCTTTTTATTTAATATAAAATACCATCAATTTACCTATAATTCTTCTTTCATTTTCATAAGTGACAACTTTATAAAACAAAAAAATATTGGAAAATTAAGTCTGCTTTTCATTTAATATAATTCTTCTTTCATTTTTTGTTTAAATTATTTTAATTAAAGAAAACAAATATTTCTAAAAAAAATTAGTATATTTTTTAATTAATTGAAATAAACATATCATGTTTTTGTTGATATTTACTTCTAAAAATTAACAATAAAATAAGTTTTTAAAAAATCCCGGCGCATCCACTAGTTGAAAACAAAATTTACAACATTTATAACCATGCAAAATAATGATTATAGTCGTCTATTTTTCATCTTTTCTTCCAATTTCGACAATTAAACTATGTCAGTCACTACATGTTGCTTAAAATTTTAAATTCTTCTCTGTTTTCAAAATATTTGCTCATGAAAACAAGTCTGGATTTTGAATCACTCTATGTTGTTTATTAGAATCTAACTATCTTGTACCCAAACATTAGTGAAAAAAATAACATTTACGTCTGCTTCCCGCACGTTACATTATCTTTCCTAAAACTATAAACTACCATACATCAAGAATCCAAAGAATCCAGCCTTTGTTTGTTATTACTACGTGCAAGAAATAAATCGACCAAAGTTCAAAGTCCAGAAATCGCGTTTATTTTCGTTTTCTCGTGACTAATTTCCTCGATATAGATTTGCACAAATTCATTTTTGTTATTTTACTCTCTCACATAAAGGAAATAGAATTTTTATTATTTTTTTTTCAAAAACGAAATTTTTTATATTAATTTTTTTTTTAATAATTATTATTAATTATTGTATAGTTAAGCAAATGAATGGTGACTGTAAGTAAATGTTATGACCTAATAAAAAAATCAGCAATACCTCGCACAGTCCGGTTAATCAGGACTATTTGAAACCAAGCTTTAAAACAACATTAAAATAAACTACACACAAAAATAGACTTAATTGTATAAATGAAAAAAAAATAACGTTAATTTATATATGAAAATAAATTGTGTACTAGATATTTTCTAGTATAAACACTACTCTCATTATGAACATTATCATGAATGAGAGGAAAATTATAAAGGAATGCTATAATTTCAGCTAAAAATATTAATAAAAAAAACCATTGACGCACATGCAAATATTTTAAATTAACATACTAGGATTATGTGTTTTTGTTGTCCTCATTCAAGTCATTCATTAAAGAAATTTAAATTTCATTAATATTTCGATTTCGTTATTGAATTATAAAATTATATAACGATTTAATTTTATATTTAAAATGAAATAACGGTGATGAATTTCATTTAAGCGGAAAGAAAATGTGTAATGCGCAGCTCTTTGGAGAAATTGCGTTGCATAACCGTAATATCTCGGGGAATGGGTCCGTCGTTTATAGGCATACACGTTGCTCTATTTCAATGAAAACGTACGTGTTGTATAAACAAATATTGAAATTGTTTATATAATGGGTAGTAAACAGAGTGTAGTGAGTAGACGCAATGACGTTTGGGGTTTTCTGCATGATTACCGAGAAAGCTATTGGTTTTTTTCTATAGGTTTGATATCTTGTACCAATATTGATTTAATGACAGTTTAAATTTTGGTTAAAGGTATTTCATATTTGATTAAAAGAAGAAAAAAACATGAGAATGACGAGAAATGATACCAATGAACTCTAGAATTATTACTAAATACTTATTTAGAAAATACGTCATTTGAATTTATATACATTCATATCACTCAAAATAATTTAATAAATTTTGTATAATAATTTTCTCATTAATTAAACCAAATGCGAGAATTAATATAAATGTTAAAAAATTTCTAAACAATACGTGATTTGCGTTTTAATTAACATTATAGTATTTAAATCAAACTGCTATACACAACAAAAAATGAAATATTATAATGAAAAATATGAAAAAATATAATATTTTTAAGCCTTTTTTTAAGAAAAACACAACAACAAATTATGAAATTTGCTTAAAGCAAAGATTCCAAATTTGTTTTTTTTTTCGATATTTAAGAATAAAATATTTTATTTGATTTTATAATCAATCAATTAACAGATTTTATGGTCAAAATATAGTTATATTTCATTTGAATATAAATTATTTTTCAACGCTTTTTTTTATCTTATTTTTGTTATTTTTTTTTTGATAATGAATACAAATATTAATCGCAGATTTTATTATTTTCGAAAATACGTCATTGGGTTTTACAATATTTAATTAACATTTTGTACATTCAAACTATTTTTTGATCCAATTACATAAAACGAATATATATGCGTCATTGGGTATTAAAATTATAAATTAACATTTTGTATGATATTTTAACTATTATTTTGCTCCAAATACATAAAACGATGGAAGCTTTTTTTCTATTTTTGTTAATAAAAGAACAACAAACATATTCTGAAATATTAAAATTTTGTTTTTTTTTTCTACAGATATTTATTTACAAAATACGTCATTTGATATTATAATTATTAATTAATAGTTTTATATTTAAACTGTTGTTATTTTTATTAAATTTTATTGATTAAAAAATTACGTCATTTAAATTTATATTATTAATAACTATTTTTAATACAGTCGAACCTGTTTCTGTACGGTCCATTTTTATGCGATTTTATTTTGTGCGGTTTTTTTAATGCGGTATATGAAATCCAACCAATTCCAACGGCGTTGGCACCATTGCATAGTTTTCCATCAGTGTGAATATGTACAGCCTGCTCAAACGATTCTGTTAGTCGATTTTGAACCAATTCATCAAAAGAAGATGCGCATTTTGGATTAACACGAGTAGCAGTGAATTATGTATGTGTATTTTGAAAATTTCTCCATATGTACAATGAGAAATTGAATGTTTTTAAAATGTATCCATGTGTAATATAATTATTTATTTTGTTTGGATGCACTTTCTCATATATTTCGTAAATCTTTGACGTATTTTTTAAGTGGATTTTTAAGGACCGCATAAACATTCTTTGTAATATATTATACAAAGTTATTTGTAATATGTAAAAATTTATAAAAATTTCGAATATTATTTTTGTGCGGTTTCTTTTATGCGGTCCCTATCTACCACAAAAAAAATATTGCAGATATGTCAATAATTAATATGTCCAATTCTGTTTATCTTTTCTTTCATTTTCCAATAATTATATTGATTTTATAATTATTCAAACAATTCTTTATTTTTTCAAAATAGTTGGAACAATGGAAACATTGCAAATTAAATCTTCAAAGCTTTTCTTTATTAATTGATAAACGAATTGTGAAATTCGCTTGAAAAAATGTGTCCAATTTTTTTTTGTTAGTTTCTTCTATTATTTATTTATCTATAAAATACGTCATTAATTTTTATAATTAATAATTAACAGTTTTAAATATATTTATAATGATGGACTGCATTTATTACATCAACTTGAGTTTTGAACTGCCCATGTCGAAATGTCAAGAGAATAAAGATGGTGTTGTAACGTTTCACAGCCAAGTTCAGATTCTTTCCCAGGTGACTTTTGTAGTATGATTGTCCTTTAAGAATAGCGCTTTCTTTCGATTGATCAAAGAAGACTGTTCAAAACAAAACACAGCAGTGATGGTTTTACCCATTTCCATAAACTCATAATGGAGAATTTCGGTTGCGGTCCATCAAACAATAAAAACTTATTTTGTCGCAAAGAAGACTTTTGTAATATTTGGTATTGGATTAGTTGATGACAACCAATGATTAGAACGCGTAGAATTGGAGTTAACAACCAATTAACAAAAGTTTGATTGATTGACAAGTTTGCCGAACAAATGGTTAACTATTTGAGGGGCCAGTATCTAGACCCAACAAATTTCTAGACAGCTACGTCAACTGAATCAACATCGGATGGTATGGCCTTTCAAGATTCATCCTTTGACATACCAGCCAAATTAAAGGATTATTCCTCTTTCCTGAAAAATTTCTAGAAAATTATAATAATTCCCAATTAGGCATGTTCAAAAGGTGGGACAATTCGTGTCCTACCGCCCCTCAAAGGCTCAATTTATGTGGGAGAACTTTGCTTAACTTTCACGTTTTTCCCTAACTGGTTTTCCCCGAATGGTTTCAGTATGATCTCGGAACGCGGATATTAAAGTAGATGACACTATATAAACAAGTGCTATCGATAACAACAACTTAAAAATTACTCATTGCAATTTCTATATTAAAAAAACCGCACAAACTTTTTTTGGTTACCTGATATAATAATGAGTCCAATGTTTTCCTTTTCTTCTGATGTTTATTGAACAAATACGTCATTTGATTTTATAATTACTAATTAACAATTGTAATAAATTAACTATTATTGTTTTGTTCTAATTTTATTGATTTGGAAAGTACGTCATAGGATTTTATAATTAATTATTAATTAACATTTTTTTTATAGTCAAACTATTTTTTTGCTCCAAATACTTTAAACCGGTAACAATCGAAATCCCGACAACACAACTCCGGACAACGAAAATTCCAACTTTCGAAATCTGGACAACCATAATCCCAATAGTATCAGAATCCCGACAGTATCAAAATCCCGACTAATAGTATTGTAGATTATTTCTTATTGTAAAGGTTTATTATGAAAACTCTATACCAAATAATAAAAGATACTCTCGAGATTTTCATACTGTCGAGATCTGGATCTAGGTTGTCGGGATTTAGATATAGACACTACATTCGAATATGCTCCAAATACAAATTATAACTTTCTGATTCGATAACATATTCATGTCAATTAATAATGTTTTTCTCGCATCAAATATGAAAATAATGATATTTCATTGTCGAATAAACTGTTTTGTTGGGATAATCGAACAAAATCAAGAATAAACGGGATATAATAACGATGTAGGTGCACGTGTACGGATGATTGTGATGATAACAACGCGCACCGCACATATCGCTGCTCTCTATGATCGTACGTGACGCGTGACTTACATAATTTATTTGACGTTCGGATTAGTCCTTCTTTAAAGACCGATTAGCGCCTGTTCGATCCTGGACTGCTTTTGATTTAGAGGCCTGAAACATTTAACGTTTACCCGCAATTGTGCAAATCTGTCGGCAAATAGACCGGAATTGTCCGCACCTCTTCTTATTATTACACTTTTTTTCTTTTGCGCATCTACAATCACAATACGCAGTTACACTTACGATAAAACTATAATAACAAACCACGAGCCACGATTGCCACGAGCCTGAAAGACATTCAATAAGAATAAGTAAAATAACATTAACGTTGATGAGAAATTAAGTTAATTAATCAATTATTTTTTTTATTGATATAATAAAGTTTAATATTCATAGTAGTTCTAACTGACGAGCAATAAAAGATCGTTTCTTATGTAACATAAAATATACAAAAAAATGAAGTTGAAAAAATCGAAAATTTTACTGGAATATACTTTTTCTTTTTTAATAATTGAATGAAACACAAAATCCAGGTTATTAATTAGAATTACTTTTACTAGAAAAACGAAATTAATTAATTACATAAATTATAAAAATACTACATTTTCAACTTTGACAGTCGATTACAGAAAAACAGCAGATAACACAAATATTGCACTAAGCTAATTAGATAGATCTTGTTTTTAATTTGAATGTTCAATGATTCAATTATCCTACCCAATTATCGAGTAATTAGATAAAAAAATGTAAAGAAACTACATTTTCAACTTTGACAGCTGATTAAAGAGAAACAGTAGATAACCCAAATATTGCATTAGGCTAATTATAAAGACCATACTCTTGTCTTTAATTTGCATGTTCAATGATCAAATTAACGTGTGTAATTATCGTGTAATCAGATTTAAAAAAACTAACAAACCGCATTTCCAACTTTGATCGATAATTACCAAAAAAAATAGTAGATAACCCAAATATTGCGCTAGTCTAATTATAAAGGCCCTAGACCTTTCTTTAATTTACATATTTAATGATCAAATTAACGAAACTATGACGTAATTGGAAAAAAATATATATGAAAAAACTACATTTTCAACTTTAGCAGCTAATTATATAAAAAAATAATAATAAATAATTCAAAATATTGCACTAACCTAATTAGAAAGGCCATAGTTCTGTGTTTAATTTGCATATTATACAATCAAATTATTACGTGACAATCGTTGCACCGATATATGCGCAATTGGCTATCACTTTTTATGTAATATATATAATAATATTTCGGAGTCAATTCATTCAAAAAATCTTTTTTTCTAATATTAAAAAAAATCGCAAAATTTCGAACTAAATAAGATATTTCTTTATATTTATATCAGAAAGTGTTTATTTTAAAAAAAATATGAGAAAAACGTGAAAATACTGCATTTTGATTTTATTGTTTAAATTTTAAATGAAAATGGTAAATGCCACAAAACATGCCACAAAGTACATTGTCTTCTTTATAATTTGCATACTCGATGACATAATTAGTAAGCGAGGTTATCGAGTAATTATGAAAAACTTTAGATACAGCTTTATTTTATTCTAAATATGAGTACAGACAGAAATGCCTCAAATAGTCTTGATTGTTTAAAACGTTACTAATCAATGACTTTAAAAACACATATAAAAAGATAAAGGAAAAAAAATCATTTATTAAAAAAAACAATAATTTGTTCTATTTTTTTTTAGAATTTATTTTAATTTTTCAATTAACATTTAGTTTGTTTCGAAATTTTGAATCTTGACAGATGTATGCGCTGAAACAGAACAAAAAATCAAGTAAAACTAATGAACAATTAACACGAGTTTTTTTTATGACACTCATAGTAATAAGTCAAGGTGTAATAAGAAAGAAAACCATTATTCATATGTATTAGATAACTTTATCGTCTGTTGGTTATATTAACTTATTACCAGATAATTCATAACCATTCAGGCATTAAAGTAACGGCGTTTTAATTGGTGTTTCGATTTTATTGTTTAAATTCTAATTACACACTAATTACGTTACGGTAAAAATCATTTAAAAACTAATTCGTTCCAAAGAAAAACATTAAATATTTTACTATACAAAATTATTTCCTTCAAATTCATTTTAATGATTCGTCATTCATTCTAATAATTCAATTACAGAAACAATTAATTAAGTCCATAACTACTAAAGCATATAAACCAATACCACCAATAATTGTGATTCAATCAGTCCGGTTTTAAAATTGAAAAACAAACTAAAACAAAATTATTTTTATACATACAAAATCGTTACAAGACTTTTTTCTCAATGTCAAGTCTCTTTTTGTACTTTTTATATTTATATGGTTGTAAAATCCTCGATTAGTCCGGTTTCGAACAGATCGGGATATTGGCGGAACCGCACTATGTGAGATATTGTTATATTTAGTAATTTTTATTAATGCATCTTTTAATTGCTCAATAGTAAATAGTTTTTTTAATTTTTTCTATTTAACCATAAATAATTAAATATCATCAACGCTTTTATTAATTAATAATTAATAACAAATCAAATAGTACTTAAAATAATAATAATAGTAATAATAAAAAGTATTTGATATCAAAAATAGAACTCATAAATGAAAATTGCCCAATACACTAGAAAAAGGTAAATAATCCAACAGTCGATATTTCACAAAATTATAAATAAATTTGACCCAAATCTGCAGAAATTCATATTTATGTCTATAAATTTACGTTGTATAAACGCGTAGTATAAACAAATGTACTTTTACACCAGTTTGAAACATTTAACTGAAGCATATAAACATACCTATTAGTTTTCCTTCCAAGTTCGTTCACTTAAAGAGCAAAACGTATAGCTATTAAGAATCTGTTTAATGTCATAACCTTGTCTAAATGTATACAATATTTTAAAAAAAGTAATTGGATCGCTGCAAATAGGTCAGTAACGAACAACCCATTATTTCACAATTTCGCAATTAAACATAATGATTTTCAAAATGATGATTATTGTTTTCCATTTTTATCTTTTACGTAGAAGTATTAGTAAAATAATGGTGTGATCACCACATCCTTCTTAGAAAACTATAAAAAAAAAACGATCCATCCACCTTTGTTAGGAACAATCTAAAAATACAGCGACAAACCGTTGACGCGCTTTCCAAAAATTTATTTTCACAATTGTCGTCGCACTTGTTCTTTGATGTGCAGTAAAATGCAATTCCAAGAATACTTACAACGCAGACTCAATATTTAAATATTTGCTATAATCATTACAAATTTTAAATTTGAATTTGATATTTTATTTTATTTTTTTGCAAACTAAATTTAATATTGACGTAACTTAATAAATAATTTAAATGTTAAAAGTTGAAACAAAAATTATCATGCTAATTTTTATTATAATTTCATCATATTGTATAATAAAATAATTTGGTTAGAAAGATAAACCGAGGTTTACGTCAGTGGTTGTTATTTTATTGTTATTTTCGTGAGTCACTACTTTGCAAACAGCATCAATACGAAATATTTGAGTCAGAATTGTTACAAATTTTACTGGAAATTGATGAAAATAGAAATACAATAGGTGATCGGTTAAAAAACATTATCCATTCAAAGACTTTGTTCGCTACCTGAATTTGTTCGTTAACCGAATATCGATTTATACTCCATATGACCACTAGTGTTAACTCTCAAATCTACCGTCATTCATTCCATTATCCGAATATCTCGTTGTTAATATCTTTCACTCGTTAGCCGAATATGAAATATTTTCATATTTGAGTCGTTATTTCTAAACTTGCTATACAAATTTAAGTATAGAACTGAGGAATCAATAAAGAACTGCACGTTCCTCGCCTTGCAAAGGTCACCAAACCAATTGTTAAAGTTTTTATTCTTTCTCTATACAAGAATTATGTCTCTATTTCTAGTCTCCTTTTATGCTTTTTATATTTATGTGGATCTAAAATCCTCGATTAGTCCGGTTTCAAACGGTACGAGATACTGGCGGAAAAAATGCTATAAAATCCTCGAATAGTTCGGTTTCGAACTGTGCGGGATATTGAATCTACAAATACTACTTAAAATATATTTTTGTATCGGTAAAGTGTTCGTTATCCGAATATCTCCTTCTTCATACATAAAGTATAGTTACGAAAGTGTTCGTTGTCCCATTTATTCGCAATTCGAACTGTTCGTTAACCGAATGCGAAATATTTTCATATTTGAGTCAAAATTATTCCTAATCTTGCTATACACATTTAAGTATAGAGCAGAAAACTCAGTTAAAAAAACTGCACGTTCCTCGCCTTGCAAAGGTCAACAAATCAATTGTAAACGTTTATTTTTCTTTCTCTATATAAGACTCTTTTCTCTATGTCTAGTCTCCTTTTTATGGCTATATTTATTAATTTTTGTTAATGCATCTTTAAATTTTCAAGAAAATTCAATAGTTTTTTTCTATTCTAATTAATTAAATAGCATCAACTCTTTTATTAATTAACAATTAATCAACGAATCTTCAAATACTACTGAAACTTTATGTTTGTATCAATTTTTACTGAAAAAGTATAGTTAGCTCCTAAATCTAACGTAAATTGTCGGTAAAGTGTTCGTTATCCAAACTGTTCGTTAACCGAATACGAAATATTTTCATATTTGAATTAAAGTTATTATTAATTTTACTATACAATTTTAAGTATAAACTGCACGTTTTTTTATCTTTGTCTACAGAAGATTTTTTGTCTGTATGTTTAGTTTCATTTTTAGTGTTATGTAGTTTTAAAATCTTCCACTAGTCCGGTTTCAAACCGCACTATGTAGGGATTGCTATATTTATTATTTTTTGTTGATGCATCTTTGAATTGTCAATTGTTAAAATCTAAATAATTAAATATATGTTTGTATCAACATTTACTAAAAAAAATATTTGATCGCAAAAGCAAGTGTTTGCTCCCAAAATTATTCCTAATCTTGTTATACAAATTTAAGTATAAAGCAGAAAAATCAATAAAAAAAACGTTCCTCGCCTTGCAAAGGTCAACAAATCAATTGTAAAGGCTTTTTTTCTCTATATCCAGTCTACTTTTTATAGTTATGTTGCTTTAAAATCCTCGATTAGTACGGTTTCGAAAAATGTAATTTTGTTAATTTTTGTTGATGCATCTTTAAATTTCCAACAAAAGTCAATAGTTTTTATATTCTAAATAATTAACAATTAATCAATGAATCTTCAAATACTACTTAAAGCGACTTAAACTTCATGTCACCATTAGAGTTAGCTCTCAAATCTAACGTAAATTGTTCGGTTTTCGTTTTCCGAAAATCTTCTTTCAAAGAAATGTACGTTGTCCGATTTGTTCGTAGTCCGAACTGTTCGTTCACCGAATACGAAATATTTTCATATTTGAATCAAAGTTATAGCTAATTTTACTATACAATTTTAAGTATAAAGCATCGAAATCGAATATAAACAGCATATTCATTGTAAAGGTCACCAAACCAAATGTATTTTTTTTTTATCTTTCTATATACAAGATTTTTTTTCTCTATGTCTAGTATCCTTTTTATTGTTATATAGTTTTAAAATCCTCGATTAGTCCAATTCCGAACCTCACTATATAGGATTTGCTATATTTATTACTTTTTGTTGATGCATCTTTAAACTGTCAACAAGATTAAATAGTTAATTTCAAGTATAGAGCATGAAAATCTAAAAAATAATGGATACACGTTCCTCGCCTTGCTAAGGTCACCAAACCAATTGTAAACGTTTTATTCATTTGTAAACCTCATGTTCAAATTATTATTTACGTTATTTTGTACATCGAAACTGTCAGCACGCGTTATTGCTGCTTCTATTTCTCATAACAATAATCATTTGTAATTATATGAATTACATCTACAATTATACTTTTACATTGCAATTTCTTATCTACCGTGCATTTACAAATCAGGTGTATTGTATACATGTGCGAATAATATTTTGTTTTGTTGATGTCATTATCATTAACATTAATTATTTGAAAAAAACATGTAAATATGTAGTAATCTTGACCCATATTTTCATTCTTGTTGTTTTCCATCACCATTAACAATATTTAATTGCCGATTAATCACTCTATTATTAGTCTAATTAGTTATAAAAAATAATGATTTAATAACAATAATCAAAGCATTTTTTTAATTATAACTAATATGCAGGTCAAACTAATTTATAGTAAAGCTAAAATGTTTGTTTTGTATTTCAATTAATCTTTAATATAGTGGTGGACACTACAGGACCCGAAAATCTAAATTTTAAATAAAACACACTTTTTTTGAGAAAATAAAGAAATTTTGCTTTAATCGTGATGTAGAAAATTGTACGAAACAACACATCTAATAAATTATTTTAAAAGAATAGATTTTTATTTCAAATAGTATTCAGGGAAATTCAGGAAAATCAGGAAACTGTAGACTAAAAAATTTAATGAAACTAGATAAACTTGCTATTTTAATCATTATTATTAAAAATTGTATCTGCTAATTGCTTAAATAATAATCAAAGATTAAAATTTAAAATCTATTATGCAAAAAAATAATTGAAATATAATAATCCACTATATCAACTATAGATAATATTCAAACAAGAAATATATATAAAAAACGACACCAATAAAATATCGGTTGATACAACTGTGACGTGCGAACCTTTCATTTCCAACAATGTGTATTATGTTGTCGTAGTAGAATCGATGTCCATTGTATGCAAAGCGTATCGAAAATGAAACAAATTCAATTCATGTCACAGCTTTTTAGCCGATTGCGGTTAACACAAAAACGCCATTATTTTCTGGATCGAATTCTATTTTTAGTAATCCTGTTCGGCTCCGTTTCCTTAAAAGTCCAATCCAATTGCAATCGCTATTTTTAACTTTTACTTTATATATGCAGAAAAAATGTATTGACTGCAGTTCGTATGTAAGTCCAATTCGAATCAATAAAAAATTTACCATCTAGTAGTTCCAAATATTGATTTAGGTGATGGTTCAAACCATTTTGAAGTAATGATGATTAACGATTTTCTGATAATTTCAATGATTTTTACACGTAACTTTTAAATTATAACAACTAAACTCCAAATACTGTTTTAGGTGCTAATGATTTGAATCATTGGTTCTTATGATTTTCTGGCAATTTCAATGATATTTACATAACTTTCGAATTATATCTACTAAACTCCAAATACTCTCTCAAGTGATTGAGATTCGAATCATTGGTTCTTAGGATTTTCTCGTAATTTCAATAATTTTTACGTAACTTTTGTATTCTAGCAACTAAATACCAAATACTATTTCAAGTGATGATTATTCGATTTATTACTTCAATATTTACGATTTTCCGATAATTTCAATGATTTTTGTATAACTTTCGAATTCTAACATCTAAAGTCAAAATACTGTTTAAAGGAGATATTCGAGTCATTGGTTCTTACGATTTTCCGGTAATTTCAATGATTATTATGTAACTTTCGAATTCTATCAACTAAAATGCAAATACTATTTCAGGAGATGATGATTCAAATCATTGGTTCTTATGATTTTCTGGTAAATTCAATGATATTTGCGTAACTTTCCAATTCTAGCATCTTAAGTCCAACTAATTTTTAAAGTAGATATTCCAGTCATTGGTAACTATTACGTAACTATTGTATTCTAGCAACTAATATTCACTATTTCCAGTGATGATGATTCGAATCATTAGTTCAAAATATACGATTTTCTTGTAATTTCAATGATTCAAGATCCAAATACAGTTTTAAGTGATGTTGATTCAAATCATTGGTTGAACATTCATAATTTTATTGTAATATCAATGATATTTACATAACTTTCGATTTCTAACAACTAAATTCCAAATACTAATTTAAATGATTTTAATCATTATCAAATAAAGTCCAAATACTGTTTCAAGTGATGATGATTCAAGTTCAAGATTTACGATTTTCTGGTAACTTCAACGATTTTTACGTAACTTTAGAATTCCAGTAACCAAGATCCTTATATAGTTTCAAGTTATGATGATTCGAATCATTAGTTCAAAATATACAATTTTCTTGTAATTTCAATGATGTTACATGATTCAAATCATTGGTTGAACATTCATAGTTTTCTCGTAATATCAATGATATTTACGTAACTTTCAATTTCTAACAACTAAAGTCCAAATACTAATTTAGATAATGGGAACCATTGGTTCAATACTAACAATATTTAGGTAATTTAATTAATATTTCCTTAACTTTAGAACTAGATCAACTAAAATCCAAATACTCCAAATCCAAATGATGATTCAAGTTCAAGATTTACGATTTTCTGGTAACTTCGACAATTTTTACATAACTTTCGAATTCCATCAATCTGATTGCATTCGTACGAATATTCAGATTCGTTCTCACTCTCCACAACGGAATCATCGGAAAATTGTTGCTTGGTACAGTACCATTATAGAAGTAATAAACGCCCTAGAAAATAACGATAATATTGCGTAATTATTACCTTTCACATATTACCTGTTGTATAGGGCAATCCTTTAGAAAATTCTTCAAAAATCCTGTTTCTATGTAGCTATTGAAAAGCATCCTGTAATCGGATTTCAGGAAATCGCACAAAGGTTTGTGGAATTGTATAGCAGTTTCCTTGTAAACGCCATTATCAAATTTGTTGATTATAATGGAAAGCTTTGAATTCGTTTTAATGATTCTAATTCGAATAAATATTTTAACCTCTCACCTTCAAACCTGTTGGTAATGGTTTCTTTACCTCCAAAACCACGTTCAAACCTAGGTTGGTTCTGTTCATCTTTGATAAATATGCTTTGCAATTTCCATAACTCCTGTTCGTATAAGTAACAATGAATCGTTCATGTTCAACGAATCTATCAATTTTCTATAAACGAAATTTCTCAAAATTCTTCAAAGTTCAATAAGTACAAACTCACCAAAAGATAGCTTATATTTGGACAAAAACTGGTGAATACAAAAATCACAACAAGGATCGTAACTAATCTCTGCATTTTTCAACTAATCCTGCGAGGATCACGTTACTATTACGAATTTACAATATTTATATACGTCGCAGATTAGAAATGGGATTTATAGTCCATTAAACAAACAAATGATGATGGAAAACGATTTTCATTACTTGCTTCTTGCACCGCCATATTCCCAACTGTTTACGTGATTTAGTCTCGTTATAAATTAGATGCATTATAGGTAACTTCAATCATCTTTATTATGCAATAAATAGATCAAGCGGCAAACGTTTACATCGCGTAAACCGAAAATAAAAACACTCTTGACTTTTAGCTCGAACCGCATGTTATTGAAAATAGAATTTCCAGGTATTATTTTATATTGGGCACGAAATTAAAAAAAGAAACAATAAATCTCCACCGGTTTCTGGAAACTAAACACCTCTGACGTAAGTAATTGAATTTGTTTCCAAATAAATATACAAAAGAAGTGTTTATAATTTTATTTCATTACAACATTATGTAAAAATCGTTAGTAAAAAAATTTAATTAATTGCCGAATTACGTATCGTTTATTACTTTGTTTACGAAGTTCTCGCCAATTCCTTGATTTTTACATAACTTTCTGTTAAAAGTATCTTATATGATTTTGTAATCACATTCAAATTAGTCTTTATTGTCCATAACGGGATCATAGGAAAGTTCTTTCCTGGTACTGGGGCGTCGTAAAACGCATACACGCCCTGAAATAACGAATTAAGTAGCTTAATCTGATCACGTTAATAACTTAAGTACCTTAGTGATTGGGCATCCTTTGAAGAAATCTTTCAGGAAACCCGTTTCAGTGAAAGCGCCGAAGAACAACTTGTAATCTGTATTCAAGAAATCGCATAAAGGTTTGTGGAATTGTATAGCAGTTTCCTTATAAATGCCATTATCGTATTTGTTAATTATAATAGAAAGCTTGAAAAATTTCGTAATAATTACATTTAATTTAATTTTTTTTAAATCTTACCATTACGTCAGGTGGTAAAGTCTTCTTGATATCTAAAATTACGTTCAAACCCATACTACTCCTATTTACTCTCGCCAAATACCCTTTGCAACTTCCAAAACTTTTATTCTGATAAGTTACAATAAATCGTTCATGTTCTATAACTCGATCAATTTTCTGAAATATTTTTTTTTTAAATACTTCAATAAAAAAAATATAAACTACTCACAGATGAAATTGTGTTATTTATGAATATAGTAGTCACAGCTAGGAGTAAAACGATGACCGAAACAGGTTGAAACATTTTGATCGTATTTTCATGTGGTCTAGCTTCTAGGATTATTTATAACTCATTTTTAATTGAGCTACACCAGATTTGATGGTTAGATTATGATTATAATTATCGACGGTTGCAATTGGTCACAAATATTTTTTGGTCTGATAATCATAACCATCGGATTGTAAAACTTGGAGTAATGCAATTTTCGTATTGCAATTAACATTATCTTACAATTGTAGATGTTTTAATGATGCATTCCAAAAATGTACAAAAGTTCTTGATAAGCGGTTTGGATAGAAATCTTCCAAAAAACGTTTGTTTAGTAATATACTTGTAAGTTTTCAAAATCACTAATTTAAATCAACTAGTGTTTTTTTTAATAAAATATCAGAAATGTTCAGAACATTTGGAAATCCAAATATTAAAACTAGATATTTCAGCACGCCCATTCGAAATGTGGTGGTTTTCAGTTTACGATTTATGTTGAATTATGTGATAATGAATTTTCAACGATGACATTTTTGACAGCTCACAGCAAATTTGCGAATATGACCTTGGGAAAGGTGAAACTTTCAGCTTTAACTTGAATATTCAACAATCTAATTATCTCTAGCGGTTCTCGAGACAAAATTGAAGACATCGAAAATCGTAATTTTTCGGTTACTTAATACATTGCTTAACAATGGCGCCCTTCTTGCACAACAAGAGTCTGAGTAATTAAGAAAACAAAACAGAATAATATAAACACTATTTAGAACTTTTATTATATAGCAAGTTCATCTACTTCAAGTGTAAGATGTGAAGAAAGTGCTTCATTTTTTAAAAAGAAAAATAGAAAATTTCTATCATACTGCGCAAAACATTCAAACTATCGAAAATTTCGTTAATATTCAAGACCTTTCAAAATTGAAATGTTAATGATAGAGTTTCTCAGTGAGCTCATTCGAAAGGTGACGGTCTCCAGTTTACGATTCTTGTTGAATTATGTAATTATGCAGTGTGGTCATCGTGAAATTAAATAAAACGTGAAAATAGTCCACTTCATCTACTAATCTACTAATCTACACTTTTGACAGCTCGTAGCAGACAAGCGTATGACAGACCAAGATATCAATTGGAGTACAAAATGATCTAAAATCGTCAATTCCAAGTTACGTGATTGCCATAACGTAAACGTTGAACCAGAAAAACGCGATTAATGATGATTTTATCTTATATATATATTTGTACATGTTACATGTTTACAATTGTTGATTATTATATAATGACCGGATAAATAGAAGTTTGTAGTAAAATATCAGATAAATTGAAATATAATGATCAGCGAAAGTCACATATTTACAATAGAAACCTTTCTTCTCTATCTTTTTTTTAATAAATAAAATTTACTGTTTAGTTAGTTTAGAAAAAGGCCTAATTCACATACACAATTTATATATATACAATTACAAAAGAAAAGTATCATTAAAGCAATAATGAAAAGTAATTAAAACTGCAAAAAAAATTCAAAAGCATCAAAGATTTATTTAAATTCTAATTAACGATTTTTTTTATTTATTTATTTTCAAATTTGTTTTTGACTAAATCTTTCAGAGCAATTTTTCTTTAGGATTATTTTCTTAATTTTTCACAAAAAAAAAACATTCGGAAAAGAGTTAACCTTCTTGATATTTCTTCCATTTGAATAAATGAAACTATATAGAAGGAAATCACATTGTAAATATTAAAAAGTGTGAAAGATTTTAGAAAATTTCAATTTATGATTTTTTTTATTAATTTGTACATCTTTCAGCCCAAATATTTTAAAAATTATTTTCCAACTTTCACTAAAAAACATTCGAACAAGAGTTAATATTCTTCACATTTCTTCCATTTGAATAAATGTGAAGGAAATCACAATCACATTGAAAATATTAAAAAGTGAGAAAGGTTTTTAAAAATTTTAATTAACGATTTATTTATTACTTTGATAATTTATATACTAAATCTTTAAGCCTAAATATATTTAAGATTATTTTACAATTTTCATTAAAAAAATTAATCTTGTTAATATTTCTTCCATTTGAATAAATATCAACTTTGTTGAAGAAAATCTTCGCATTGATGTACTTTATTATAAAGAAATTGAATAACAACATCGAAAAAAACAATAAAATTGCTTAGATCATATTTAAGAATGCGCTTTTATTGTTATTATTTGTCCTTTCTCGAATACAATTTTATTGGATGTTGGATATAAAACAACTGAGAAAGGAAAAGTAAGCAATAACAAGTCGATGTGCGATTGATTCCATTTTTCCTAATAGAAAAAAAAAACATAATAAGATTGGATAAAAACAAGAAGATGAAAGTCGTGATCGGTGTAATTGCAGAACCTTGAGAACG
Organism: Nicrophorus vespilloides; assembly: GCF_001412225.1. Classification (NCBI taxonomy): domain Eukaryota; kingdom Metazoa; phylum Arthropoda; class Insecta; order Coleoptera; family Silphidae; genus Nicrophorus; species Nicrophorus vespilloides. The sequence goes on from NW_017099685.1 coordinate 165,159, forward strand.
GCGTCTCTCCGGCATGATTTTTTTGCAAAAGCTCGTTACAATAAATAGACAATTATTTATAGAATGTTTACTATTTAAAACAATTTATAAATATTTATGCACGGCTAATTTATGATCAATTGCCGTTTGTTCTTGCCGGAATGTTTCATTAGTTTATTTTTTTATTGACCTGTTGATATTGTACGCACATGTTTGAAAATTGCAGCAATACTTCTTCGTTCCTGTTTCAAATTTAAAAAAAAATCTGTTAAATTAACTGAAACATTCCCGCCGATTGCATAATATCAGAATTGATATGGCGCCTGTGTAAATATTGATGTTTGCATTGCGCTTATCAATGTCGCTTTAGTGAAATCTTTCTACAACTTTACTTCTTATAAACGCTACAATATTTTGTATCACTTCTAAGACGGAGTTTCTGAAATCTTCCAATCTGGAATCTCTGTGCAAAGTTCACAAATGATTGGCACATTGCTATCAACCGATAATTTTAGCAATTTGTACAAGAAACAATTATTAATTTGATGAAAACACTAGCAAATTTTAGTATAAAGTCAGTTTTATTGAAATTGCATCATGCAAATTAATCTCAAGATAAATGACTAAAAATTAATTAATAAAATTTATGTTCAATACAAATATAAATATTTACTGCAATAATTAATACAATTACATAAATAATTAGAAAGAACAAAAATATGAGATAAAAAAATGTATTAATTAAGCTGTACCTCGAATAGTGCGGGTAAACGGTTCCGCCAATATCTCGGACTGTTTGAAACCTGATTATGTAAAATAGAAATAAAACGCATACAGTCATGTCGTCGACTGTATAACCCTTTGAGGACAGAGATTTTTCAAGATTGTTGTAGCATATTTTTGTAACACAAGTGGCGCCTCTGCAGAAAAATCATAGTGGCGCCTCACTTTGAACTAAGATTCGATGAGTGCGCCACCTCAGTGGACTTGTATACAATTTTACATAAGCTTCTTTTTAAGGAATAGGGCGACTATATCCGCCGCTCGTCCGATAAGGTTTAAATTGATTGTAGAACTAATACAAAATGGAATGGACTGGTATACAAGTGTGTTTTAAGTAAAATACCTTTAGAATTTTACAAAATAAATTATTAAAAAGGTGAAGTATTAAAACTGGACTATAGTGAATCCGGACTGATCTATACTAAATCAAATTCGAATTAAAACAAAATATGTTAAAAACGAAAAAACTATTACAAATTATTAACTTATCACTATCACATTCCCATTGGCAACAGCAGAAAAACGAAAAATATCACGAGACGCGTTATCATTTCGGATGTATCTGTATCTGTATTTATATTTTTCTGTAACTCGATTTAATTTCATCTTTTGAATGGGAGTTTCTATCCAAAGTCCGGCAATTAAAATGATAACTTTCTCTAATTACTCCGAGGAGGATATGTCTGCATGACTCGGTTTCAATTTGCATACATATTTTAATAATTATTTTTCTATGTTTTTTTCCATATTCATCGGCTATCGTGTCTTGTTTTTATGTCTTATTTTGCAATTATTTCAGATATGCATATACAAATTATCGACTTCATAAAAATGCACGGAGCAAGCAATTCCAGTATAATTAATGCCAGTAAATTATTCACTTAAAAAAAATGAAATTGTTTTCCTTGCATGATGCACGACAATTAAAATGTAGCGAAATATACAGGAATTCGGGTTCTAAACGACTGTCACTTGTTATTAACGTAATTGTAAGGTAATAGTTATGATATTTATTAGTTATCCAATCAATGTTTAAAGTCTAATATAGTAAACATCGTTTTCCTGCATTAATAAATAACAAAATAAAGTCTAAAAAAAATAGTACATAAAATTATGTTTTGTATACAAAATCTATTTTTGTGTACCAACCAACCTATCCTTGAATATGTAAGACTTTTGTTTTTAATTTGAATACTTCAGGATATAATTGGCTTGAGTAATTCAAGAAAATGCTATAACATTCCACTTATTTACAGAACCTTTCAAAATCCAAATATTGTTGTTATAATTTATTCATAAAATGTTGACAATTTACTCTCAATTAACTAATTAGCTTTCGTGGTTATCTTGTAATTAAATAAAACATGAAGATAATGCATTTTTAGCGTGGAAATAATTGACAGCTTGTAGTACATGACATTTTTGACAGCATGTAGCAAACAAACCAATACAAGCACCAACATGTCAGTGTAGTCTTTGGATCACTTTCAGAACTTTTCAAAATCGAAATATTGATAATATTTTATTCAGCAAAGCCATTCGAAAGAGAAATTGCTCTCTCTTTTATTAACTATTTATGTTCAATTTTGCGTAGTTATCCTGTAATTAAATAAAACGTAAAAATAGTGCATTTTCAGCGTTGACATTTTTGACAACTCCTAACAGATGGATGACAGTACCAATCTGACAGTAAACTCGTTGAACGTTTCAAAAAATTCATATGTTATGATCAAATATTAGCAGAAATTGCTGAAATTATTTTGTATGAACAATTTAATAATAATATTAGCAGATTTTACAATAATATTATCAGACAAAAATTTCTAGTTTACAAATAATATTAGCATTGATAAAATTTTGTTGAAGCAGATTCATCCGGTTTTCCATTAAGCTGCGAAATTTGCGTTTCGCAATAATAAAAACAAAGATGAGTAGAAATATGATACTCTATATTTATTTATTTTGTAAACGCAATAAATTGTTGAATCACGAGTTAATCGGTGTACTTTGCACAGAAATTCCCGTTTGTAAAATTAAATAAATAAGATAACTTTTATTTTTTTATGCATACACAAAACACAAGATTATTCCTTTCGAACAAATTTGTTACATGACTAAACATTTTTATTTTTCTGTAACAATCTGATAATATTTTGTATTGCGTTTTTGAAAAAAAAAATAAGTGATTCAAATTCTTAACAAGAGAAAAATTGAATTTCTGTTATTTTTTTTTTAATTATTTGATTTGCGTTTTAAATTCTTCAAATTGTTAAAAGGAGAAAGCTGACTAATTTCTGTTAGTTTTTCTATTAAATTCATTCATAAATTAACAATTTTGTTACATGACTAAACAAATTTTCACTGTAATTATCTCATATTATAATGTTTTGCGTTTGTGCTTCAAAAACTAACAAATGTATTTCTTCAAAAAAATAATAAATTCAATAACTTTTTTTCTATTAAATTTATTAATAAATTAATAATGAGAATATTATGAGTAAAACATATTGAATTGCAAATTGCAAACAATAATATCCATATGCATTATTTTTCAAAACAATGATGTAATCATTTTTTATTTTTCAAAACAATTATTAATAATTAAAACGCGATGGAGAAAACGTGTGCGTTGTTCTGATGATCCACGAGATTGTACTGTAATCAAGTACTTATGAAACAGTAGTAATACTACTGAGAATTCGATGATCAGGATTCCAGGTATTGAGTAATGCATACGTATTACGCTTTTAATGGATTAGAAGAACTCGCCTCCGCTTTCCGGTTTTTCGGTTACGTAACGACGCGTTTGTATCGCATTGTTCCGTTCCTTGTGTCTGGAAGGAAGACGTAAACAAGTCCTTTTCATGGCAAAAACAAACTTCGAGTTTGTTTATGGTGCAGAACGACTGATCCGTGGCGATGCATGCGAATCAATAAATTAATTATACTCGTAGACAGTACAGAAATTCGCAGAAATCATTGAATTTCATTTACATAAAGCGTGTTCCATATTATTTAAAAAAAATGGGCCTACTTGGTGTTCTTCAAATATATTATAACTTGAAAATTATTGTTTTTAATAACTTATAATAATATAAAATACTTACTGAAAGTTTAACAGTTTTCTATTCAAGAAATAAACAAGAAATTTACACCATTTTCTGACATTTTAATGAAAAGTCGATAGTTTTACTAAAAATTAAATGCAATCATATATTTAAAAGTGTAACTTAAGTTTATTTAAAAAAAAACAACTTCTAATATTACATCCAAACTCCCTGTGGGGTCAGAGACAAAAAAAAAATCACATATGTGCTTCAAATATATTACAACTTCAAAGTTATTGTTTTAAAAAACTTATAAATTTACTGCAATTACTCTAATTTTATAGAAAGTTTTCAATTCACAAAATAAGCAAGAAATTTACAGCATTTTCTGTAATTTTTATGAAAAGTCGACTGTTTTTAATAAATATTAAATTAATAATAAATTATTTATAAATATTTAAAAGAAATTGTGCAGTGAATTAATTCTGAATAGAAAAAATAGAATACAAAATTTTCTAACATATTTTTTTCAAAACAATTATTCATAATTAGTACAGAAAATAAATGCACTTGATTTTCAATACAAATGAGCCAAAAAAATCGATAAACACAAATAACAATTATGTTAGTAATATTTTTTTAATGAATTGTTACGCTGTTAACAGGACAATTATTAATTTATAAATAAACGAACAGCATGTATTAATGTTATAAGAATGAACATGCAAAACTGATGTAAGAAAATATAATTTATAACATGGTTTGATTGCTTTTGGAATTATACAAACAACATTAATTCAATTAAATTTTTAAATAAAAAAATGTGCATGACGTAAATTGTATGAAAAAAAATAACATTAAGTTTTGTTTTCGAGTCAATTAATAGAATGAAATTAATTGCACCTTTTATTATACATGAACAAAATTAGTTATTTTAATTAATATCAAAACATAAACAATAAATCTATATTTGTAAATTAATTAATAAATTATTATTTATTATGATTTATTATTAAAAATGTAAAAGTTTTTTTAAATAAATATCAAATATTCATTTAAATTATAATTAAAATTGAATTTTTATGTATTTGAAGATTAATATATGTTCTAAAAATATTTACGGAATTTAAATTAATTGCTAATAATAACCAGAAATTATAATAACAACATCTAAAATTAAATGTATAAATCTTGACATAAAGTGTTGACGCGATACTTAGACACAGAAATAGCTTATGTGTACCCACTTCGTCGAGGTCCATAAAATAACCTTCCTCCTTTAATCTGCATAAACTTCTCTTCTATATTTTTATTCTTATTTTCAATAATCAATGAATTTTCGATACAAAATGTGACTGCGAGCTGTATGTAATTTGTGCGATAAAATAATTCAGGAAAATTTTCAAGCTGATAATCTGTTAATAAATAAATCATTAGGATATCGTAATCTCCGTCTTGTCGCGTCCACTAATTTATTTCCTACACTACATTCATTTGATTTGATTCGATGCATTCTTATCTGACGGTTTATTTCCGAATCCTAAAGATAATTGTAACTATAATGATTAAAGTAATTACAACATATATAAATATAGTGATTTCTCCAATTACTCTGTTCTCAATTTTGATGGTTAGTAGTTATTGTATTTAGTTAATATTAATTATACGTTAAAAATATTTTAAGTTACAAATAATTTGTTAATTAATTATTGCTAATAGTTGACAAAGGGTTGTTACCATTGGCAAAGATGACCTTTATAACAGTATTAGCTGTTGGTGGTTACTATTGGCAACACATTACACCTCAAAAAGGACATTTATGATCTGCTTGTATCCATTGACAAAGATTACTTTTATGTACTGCTAGTAGTACCAACTGGAAAAATGTAGTTACCATTGGCAATACATAACACGTCAAAATTGATATTTATGAACTACTACTAGTACCGACATAACAGAAGTGGTTACAACAGTACAAGCTGGTTAAGGGTGGTTACTATTGTCAATACATTACACCTCAAAAATGACATTTATGATCTGCTTGTATCCATTGACAAAGATGACTTTTACGTACTGCTAATAAAACCAACTGGAAAACTGTAGTTACCATTGGCCACACATTACACGTCAAAATTGATATTTATGAGCTACTACTAGTTCAGACATTAGGACATTACATGAATGGTTACGACAACGGTATAAGCTGCACAAGGGTAGTTACCATTGACAATACGTTACACCTCAAAAGTGACATTTGTAATCAGCTTGTATCCATTGACAAAGATGACTTTTATATACCGCTAATAGTACCAACTGGAAAAGTGTTCTTACCATTGGCAACACATTACACATCGCAAATGACATTTATGCACTACTAATAGTACCGACTTGACAGGGGTGGTTACCACAAACTGGACAAGGGTGGTTTCTATTTGCAATACATTATACCTCAAAAATGTTATTTATGATCTGCTTATAGTATCGACACGACTGGGGTTGTTACAATCGGCAAAGATATTTTTCATTGTCATTTATGAATTATTAATAATACCAAATTTACAAAAGTGATTATCATTAGTAACGCTTTACATATCAAAGATTACATAAAAATGATTACCATTGACAAAGTCATATTTGATATTTATGAAATGCCAATAATACCAACTTGACAATACTGGTTATATTGCCACGTCAAAGATAACATTTATGACCAGGTAATAGTGCCAATTTTACAAGACATTTATGAACAGTTAAAATGACATTTATGACCACTTTACGTGATTCGTTACCATATCCAATTTTATGACATATATGAACTACTAATAGTTCCAATTTGACAAAAGAGATTATTATCGTCAAATATGATATGTTTGAACTGCTAACATTACCAAATGAATTACATCATCAAAATTGAAATTTAAGACTATCTCGTAGTACCAACTTCACCTGAGTGGTTACAATAGACAAATATGACATTTTTAAACTGCTAATAGAAACCATTTGACAATGGCAGAACATGACAAGTCAAATATGACATTTCTGAGCTGATAATACTAACAACTTCACAATGGCAGTTACCATTGGAAACACATTACACGTCAAAGATAACATTTATAAGTACTAATAATACCAACTTTAGAAGGGTGGTTATCATTGGCAATTCAAATAATATGTCATTAAATTTCTACCTATTTTGATGTTAGTCGAGTTTTTAAATGTCTATAATTCAAATTATTTTGCAACTTTCTTTAATTTTTCCATGTTTACTTCTATTGCTATTGTGATAAATAACGTTATTTACTAATACGTAAGGAATACAGATCAAACCCAAACATACTACAACATGCGAGGTAACGGCGAGGTCATAAACATTTCCGAGCGCTCCGGTCCAGTTTATTTGGCCTGCAATGAATCAGTGTAATAAGTCAACTGTTTAGGCTTCGTTTCTAAATCAATCTAATCACAGAGCTTATACATATATATATACACACTAAATGTACGAGGATGGAAACGAAGGATGGAAATGTAAATATTATCGAGAGAAACGCAAGGATATTCTAATTCGGTGCGGGCTTAAATATTTATTCAAAAAAAAAACACAACTCGTGTACTTGAACCATTTGCGGTAGAAAAGCATCATTAATTTCGGTCAGTTTATTTCCACTCGAATTAAACTTAAGTACTAATTGATTAATTAGCAATAAATCGGTGTATCCGAGAGGAAAAACTGTACACGATTTCGGATTGGTCGATGATCATTTTGTTTGTGCATGGCTCCAAATACGTATCGCGTTTAATCGACGTGAACTTTGCACCGAAATTCCCATCTGCAAGAGCATCCCAAAAAAAAACTGATTACATATTGCAGCATGCTGAGAAAACATCAAGGAGTTCTGCTAATCCAATACTAGGGTATTTACAGTACAACAGCAAAAAAAAAACAAGAAATTTCTTAGAAATTTGATCAAAAAATATTTTAAGGGTTACAAAATTATTTTTTAAACTTAATATAATTAACGAGTTGTTATAGACATTTTCCTTTGTAATATACATACGGTGGATGCGCCGGGTTTTAAACAAATAAATCAATTTGAGAATATAGGCATGAATCTAAGATTAAATTGTGTCTGGGATGTCTGTTGTTTAAATTAATTTCAATTTCATTTAACAAGTAGTGATTGAAGAAATAAACCGCTTCCAAACGTGTAATTTACGAAACGATCAATCAATCATCAATGTTAGGACTGAGATTTTATTGATGGAAGTCGTTCATCAATCAACGTGATCTAACTAAAGTTTACTATTGATGTTCCAGTTACATCCATCGATTTTGAAGGCGGATGATTTATAATAAGAATTTTAAAATTAAATTAGATCATTTCTATACAAAGTACGATTATTGAAAATAAGATATTTATAGCAAAATTTATTGAATTTCAATTAATGTAGCAAAACACATTAAATTTCGAATATTGCAGAAAATGAACTATATAGAATTATATATTTCTAACAAGATTTATTGAATTTTGAAAAGTATTGAAATTTAAGCAGTAAAAGGTTTTCATTAAAAATAACTGAAAACATTGTTTTTTTTATAAAAATTCTGATAGTTCAAATACATATTTAACAAAATACATTGGATTTCAAAGTGTTTTTAAAAAATAAAACAAACTTGTACCTTACTGTTAAGAAAACAGATTTTTGCATAATATTGCAAAATAAATTATATAGTAAAAAATATAAAATTTTAAAGATATTTTAAGATCATTTGAATTTTGAATAGAGTAAAGAATAAAGTAGTAGAATTGTATCGATATTCATAGAATCTGTTTTTTTAGATAATTTTATAAACATTTGCGAAACTCATTAAATTCTGAAAAGTTTAGAAAATAAAGAAATTTTTACTAAAAATGAATTAAGAAATACTTAAATTGCGTCAATGTACGAAACTCGAAACAAATAAGAAAAAATGATATTTTTAGCAGGAAATTCATCCAATTATCACGTCTATATTATTGCCTTATGCAGATCACTTTTGCCGTTCATTTCTCTATCATCATTTCGTTAATGAACGTCTGTTTGGCGATTTATTAAGACTCTCGTTAATTTCCTTAAATGAAATACATAAAGAAACCTCGCGTTTCGCTATTTGCATACGAATTTTCCATGACAATTTATCAGCTTCCTCATTTCATCCACGTTCCGTTATGTAAGTTCTCTAAGTGAAATTATCCATATAAACTATCATATTTATGTAATTGTTTACAAGACATTAATTTAATTATCCGTATAAACTATCACATTTCTGAAAATGTTTACATCAGATTCATTTAATTTGGAAATACAAAAACTGTACGAATTTTCCATGACACTCTTCGTAAAATTTCTCAGCTTCTTCATTTCATTCACGTTCCGTTATGTAACGTTCTCTAAGTGAAATTATCCATATAAACTATCATATTTATGTAACTGTTTACAAGAAATTCATTTAATTATCCATATAAACTATCACATTTCTGTAAATATTTACATCAGATTGATTTAAGTTGAAAATACAAAAACTGTACTCATTTTCCATGAGACCCTTCGTACAATATAACAGCTTCTTCATATCACCCACGTGCTATTCTGTAAATATTTACATGAGACTTATTTAATTTGGAAATATCAAAACTGTCCTAATTTGCATGACACTCTTCGTACAATTTATCAGATTCTTCATTATGTAACGTTTCTTACTTAACACTGAACCTACCATGCGCGGTCAACTGACCGTTTTTGAAATTTCGTTTAGAATTTCTTGTATGCAACGTTACAAATCCTGTAATTTGTAAATAAAAAATGCGGTGAAAATATATATAAAACGTTTCTAAATAAAAGAAAATACTTTATTCACTATCCAATTAGCTAAAAACTTATTCTATATGAAGCAGTCATTTAACCGTGCAGGGTAGGAATGGGTATACATAAATGACCATACGTCCCGTTTTAAACGGTAGCCTGTCCCGTTGTCCCCAAGCACAGTTTCGGGACTCTGAAATGTCCCGTTTTTATGTAATCTGTCCCGTTATCCCCAAGCACAGTTTCGGGACGCTGAAATGTCCCGTTTTTAGGTAACCTGTCCCGTTATCCCAAGGGTCGACGAAATGTCCCGTTTTTGGAAAGAGAGCAGTAGACTGTGTTCTTTGAAGAATTAAATATATTTGAATGTGCGAATTTAACTAAAATATAAATTTGGGAAGAAATTCAAACGATAATGCATTGATTGAAAAAGGATTTATTGATTCTAAACAATACACAGAAACACTTATGACAGTTATGGACTAGCGAAAAATTACAACTGAAAGTCCCAGTTACTTACTAAAACAAATTTTCAGAAATCGTGCCAAGAATTTTATTCGAATTTAAAATCAACTCCAAATATATACTTAAGCAATTTTAGTGTTAATTTTAATTATCCACATAAACTATCTATATTTGTACATTTGTACATTATTTTAAGTTTTATTAAACATTGTGAATACAAATAATTCAAGAAATACATACAGAAATATACAAATATTCCATTACGGCTTCTTCATTTCAACTAGGTGCCGTTACAAAACGACCTCTAAGTGTTTTGTAAATAATCCATATAAACTATATAATTTCTGAAAATGTTTGCAACAAATTATTTTAATTGGTTTGAGTGAGTTTGATAGAAAATCTTGAATGAAAATCTGCAAGTAATTCAAGAAATACAAAAACTGTAGGAATTTTCCGTGACACTGGTACAATGTATCAACTTGTTCATTTTTTCATCCACATATCATTATTGAACGTCCATTACTTAATTAAAATTATCTATATTTCTGCCCATGTTTACAATAATTTGTTTTAATTAGTTTAAGTTTTATTAAAAAAAATCGTAAATTCAGAAATCTGCCAGTAATTCAAGAAATACAAAAATTATACGAATTTGTTTATCAATTTGTTCATTTTTATCCACGTGCCATTAAGTAACGTCTATTACTTAATTTAAATTATCTACATAAACTATCTATATTTCTGCCCATGTTCACAACAATTTATTTTAATTACTTTAATGCAAAAATCGTATTCAAGAAATACAAAAACCTCGCGTTTTGATACTTTTGTACGAATTTTCTATGACATTGTCTATAAAATTAACAGATTTGAAATTATCCATATAATTCTATATGTTTATGATTAAAATGTTTAAATTTGTTTGATTGAATATCAAGAAGTCCAAGAAAACTAGTCTTATTTGGTGTGAAAAAAAATCGATGAGTGGTGTGCAAAGAAAAAAAATAGCTGTTATTGATGGCGAGTCTCTGGTTCAGAAAAATAATGCCGATATATGTGTTTCGCTTTATAAATACATATATTATTGGAAGAGAACAGCAGCATTGACGTCAATGCGACGAGATATGTTCGCAGATATACAACCATATACAACTTTAATTATAACTCTAGATAGACACATTAATTATAGAATTTCGAGAGCAAACTTGAACACAAATTAAACATTTCGAGAGAAAAACATAACAAACTTTAAAATCTAAACTAAAACTAATTATAAATATATAACAAATAAATAATTAATTACATTTTTTTTTATTAATTAAATAATTTGCGATTATCTTGTAATTACAGTTAATTGTTGTTTTTTTTCTCTCTCAAATTAATTAATTATTTGAAGTATTTGTTTATAATGAAAACAATAATAGATGATTACATTATGATCGATGAGCTTAAAGTGCAAAGAAGTTATGTTGTTGCTGCAAGGCGATGTTCGGAACAACAAAATAATTTCATCGACGTGCGTCACGTCAATGCATTATGCCGATTTCCTATACGGTTTTGGTTGTATATCGTTCCTCGTGTGTACGTTTGTACAGGAAAAAAAATGTAATAACGATAGTGCATGTATCGTAATTTCATAACAGAATTCGCATAAAAAATAAATCCAGAAATGTGAATCCACCTTTTCGCGTTTGTCGATTGACGTCAGTGTATAAAATGAGAGGCACAAAAAAAATTAAATAAATACTAATTAAAAGGCTAAAAATACTCTTCATTAGCACGCGGAACGCAAGGCAGGTTTCGATTGCAAGTTTCAATTTGGTCGTTGCACGAGGAAAATAGTAATAATACAAAAATTACAAAAGTTATGAAATAAAAAATATAACTTGATTCACAACAATTTGTGTTTCTATTTTCTGAATCAAATGTAATTAATTTTAATTTGGTCCTGTACAAATACAAATTGAATTTATTTGACAAAAGTTTGTGTGAATTAATGAAATACAAAAAATATCTCCAAACATTTAGAAAAAAAGTTATAAATTAAGTTACTTGGCACCATTTTGAAAACATGTTTGTCACATGTCGAAGTAATATATCTTTCTGAACCAGATTATATTAATTGATCAATACATAAAACAAAATATTTCCAAAAATGTAGGGAAAAAGTTACAACTTGAACCATTTGACAACAGTTTGTCAAATTTCGAAGTAATGTATTTTTGAAGCATATTATGTTAATTTCAAATTTGTTCCTTCTTCAAGGAAAATGAAAATACAACAGAATGTTTCGAGAAATGTTTGGACAAAGTTGTAACTTTAACCACTTGAAAGCAGTTTGTTAAATATCAAATGGAAAGTATTTTTCTGAACTAGATTATACAATTTTAAATTTGGTCATTGATCAATGAAAATACAAGAAACAAAATATTTCCAAAAATGTAGGGAAAATATTACAACTTGACGGCAGTTTGACAATATTGTTTGTCAAATGTCAAAGTAATGTATTTTTCTGAACAAGTTTATATTCATTTCAAATTTGATCCTTGATCAATGAAAGTACAAAAAAAATATTTCCAAGAATGTAGGGAAAAAGTTACAACTTGAACCAATTGACACCTATTTGACAATATGTTTTCTAAATGTCGAAGTAATATATTTTCTGAACCAGACTATATTAATTTCAAATTTGGTCTTTGATCAATGAACTTGACAGCAGTTTGACAACATGTTTGTAAAATGTCAAAGTGATGTATTTTTCTGAACTATTTTATATTTATTTCAAATTTGATTCTTGATCAATGAAAATACAAAAAACAAAATATTTCCAAAAATGTATAGAAAAAGTTACAACCAGTTTGATAACATTTTTGTCAAATGTCGAAGTAATATATTTTTCTAAACCAGATTATATTAATTACAAATTTGGTCTTTTATCAATGAAAATACAAAAAAAAATTCAAACAGAATATTCCCAAAAATGTTGGAAAAAACTTACAACTTGACAGCAGTTTGAAAACATGTGTATTTTTCTGATTATTTTATATTCATTTCAAATTTGATCCTTGATCAATAAAAATACAAAAAAAATATATTTTCAAAAATGTATGGAAATGTCACAACTTGACAACAGTATGACAACATGTTTATCAAATGTCAAAGTAATGTATTTTCTCAATATAATCTAAATTATTTTCAAATTTGGTCCTCGATCAATGAAAATATAAAAAAACAATTTGTCCAAAAATGTAAGGATAAAGTTACAACTTTAACCACTTGTCAGCAATTTAACAACAGTTTGCCCAATAACAAAGCAATGTATTTTTGAAGCAGATTATGTTAATTTCATTTTGGTCTTGATCTATGAAAATATTTTCAAAAATTTAGAGAAACAGTTACAATGTGAATCACTCCAGAACCAAATTATATTAATTAGAATTTGGTTCTAGATCGATAAAAATACACAGATTATTTAAAAAAAAAATAGAAAAGAATGTTATAAATTAAATAACTTGACAACAATTTATTACATTATTATTTCCAAAATATTGGATAAAAAATACAACATGATTCACTTGAGAACAGCAAAACTAATATTTATGTAAATAATGCTTCTTTTTCGGCATACATTTAATTGTTTTCAAGCTGAAAGTAGAATTATTGCAATTTGCAGAAATCTTTACCAAATGCGAAAAACCTAAAGAAACATCTTTTAAACGTTATTTATGTTATATGTTATTTTTCATTCAAATATGTATTTTAACTTAGAAACGAACAAATTATATTAATTTCAATGTTAAATTACATAATTATTTCCTAAAATGTTGGATAAAAAATACAACTTGATTCACTTGACAACAGCAAATAAATAATCCACAAACACTAATATTTAATGATTAAGATAAGATTCTCTTTGCTGGAATTGTTACAAATTGAACTTTTTTATTATTATGAAAAAAAAATCGTTGAAAAATAAGAAACAGTATAGAAACAACAATGAAGTTCCAAACTGCGCTTTGCGTATTTCTCTCGGCTCTGGGAAAATCGCTGATTAATTCTATTTTATTTATATCATTACACAATGCACGAGGTTAACGTTTGCCGTGCAGTAAACACATTTATTGTGAAGTAGCGGATTTTTTATTCCTCATATTTTCCCGCTTGTTTTTCCAGCGCACTTTGCTAATTCAGGAAGAAGTAAAAGAAATATGACACGATTACGTAATACAAAAGCATGATTCGTTACGAGTAAGAAACAACAAAAAAAAAATACGAGCGCAATCTTATTTTGGTAAGATAACAACAATTTCTCTATTGGATAATTCATTAAATTCCTATTAGTAATTTTAGTAACTCGCATAGTTACAGCGTTGTTATTCAGTTGGATGTGCAATTGATGATGAAATTCAAACAATTTCGTCAAAGAAAGAGAAAAAAAGTTGAAATCTTAATTGAAATATTAATTGATTTGCCTTGAAATGATTTTGAATGTTTTGTTCGTTTTTGAACTTTTCCCATCAGGTGATAAATTCTGTTTTATTTATTATAAATTTAAATTTATTTTGGAATATTATATACAAATTTAGTTAAAATTTTATGCGTCAAATAAAATAATAATAAATAATCCAAAATTAAAACATCAAATTCACATATTTCCTAAACAAACTTATTATGTCTTAAATTTGTACAATTTAAAAGTATAAATATTCTTTATGTTAAATCCAATATTTTGCGTGGTATTTCCAAATAGTTATTTCTGTTGACAAATTTTGTTATTTGAAACTACAATAAAACAAAGAATAATCTATAGTTTTTATGTTTAAATAAACGTTAACTATAAACCAATTAAGATTAAAATACTTCAATTGGAAATACACAAAAATAATAATTATGTAATATTGATTTCGAAAGATATTTTAATAAAAAAAACACAAATTAAATGCTTTTCACAATAAAATTGTTGTTGTTGAATAAATGCGAAATACGCAATAAAATAATGTAATATTACGCGTCTTCTCATCACAAGTTAACTACATAACATTGACTTTAAACATTCGTAAATAAACATATTTTAATATAAAAATAACACTAAATTTATATACAATTCAGAATTGCGTAGAGTTGCGAAGTTCTTGTTTATATCGAATAAATAATTGCACAATTATACCTGATTTACGTTATAGTTGATTAAATAAATGTAATTGCAGTGCATCAACACAGTGCGCGTTAATTGAATATCTTGTAGATAGTTATCTTATAGATATTGATCATTCGACTGCAAACTGGCAGTAATTCATTTTGAGGCAATTAATCGAAAGATAAACGATACATTTTGCGAATTGGAATTCGATTTTCACGAATTATGCAAATCGTTGTGCGGATTAAATTTCGATTTGTTGTTCGTGTCTTTGCGTGTGCGGTAAATGTATGGGATTTGTGCAAATGTACGTGTACTGAAATGGCGTATTCAAGGAGAACGGAATTGATAATTTACCTTCTTTACCGACCGACGACCGTAAGACCATTACCATCGTCATCATAAATATATGACCATGTGGGAATTTTGCAGACACGCGGTCTGCTGCATACGAATTCTCATTACTATTTTGTTTTATTTGGAGATATTCTTTAATGAGTATTTAATTCAACTAATAAAAATTAATTATCTGAAATGTGTATATAAAATATTAAAATCTCATCTCATCGAGTAAATCTAATCGCGGTTGACATTAAATGGATAAGCTTTCCCGGTAAATAGTTACTAAATCTAAATCTGTTTGTTGTTTCACTGTTGTCGAGTAGGCCAATAGCCAGAACGCTAGTATGTGACTCTAGTCTATCTTGGTATCTACTACTAAAGTTGCTATTGTATCCTCGGCCATATCTATATGAAGATCTTCGTGTATTTGTGTATTCTTGACGAACCATGGAGCCCTACTAATATTTATTAGACATTTTGATTGGAACCTTTGTATAATTTGTATGTTCGATTCATTGGCCGCACCCCATAATTTCATACCATTCGTCCATGGTTTCAGTATTACTTTGTATATAAGTAATTTATTTTCTAGTGATAATTCCGACCGTTTCCCTAGAAGCCACTACAGTTTTCTAAACTTTATTTCTAGTTACTTCCTCTTAGTCTAAATATGATCTTTCCAAGTGAGTCTGTCAAGATGCATGCCTAGATATTTGATTTGTATTGTGTTGACTTCTTTAGCGTGAATATGATATGCACGGACTTCATTTCATTAACTGCTATTCTCCATTTTTTAATCCATTCTTGTAGGTTATCTAAATTTTCCTGTAGACATTCGGAAGCTACTGCTGGATTCTCATTTGATGCCAAGATTGCTGTACCATCAGCTAATGTTGCAATCGTAGTATTGCTGGTTTTATAAATATCTGCCGTGTATATAAGGTAAAGCAGTGGCAGTGGCCACATCCATGCAGCACCCCTGATTCTATTAAAATTATTTTTAAATAGTTTTTTTTGTATTGTGCATTAGAGGTAATAACGAAACAGTCCTAAATATTCATCAAAACAATTTGTTTAAATAAATTGGGCCACCCTGTACATCCCCGAATTACACGGTAAATAGGTTTCTGAGAAAAACGTGTAAATCGAAAAGTATACAAAAACGCATATTTTCGTTGTTTATTAATTATGAATATTTTTCAATTTTCTTTTTCAAAGTATATAATTCAAACAAAAATAGTGAAAGGCAAAATAAATGTTCCTTTTGTTCATAACCAGTTTATTTTCAACATTTATTTTTTCTAAAACCGTGCAAAAGCGAAATCGTGTAAAATTTAAATTAAACCGTGTAAATGTAAAAACGTGTAAATAAAGTACAGTGTAATTCACCTAGGTGAATTACAAAGTAATTTATCTTTGGTTTGGTTAGTTTCTAATATTAAAAATTTGCCAAATATTTTTTTTACACAACTTCAAGTATTATTTAATTACGATGATTACCTGTTAAATTTAAACAGTGTTTTTTAGATTTTAAATAAGTACATATCAGTTAGTCTTTTTTCTTTTCATTTTGACAAAAGCATAAGTACATAATTGTAATTAATAACCGAAATTTCTCAATTCTATTAATTTAAAAAAAAACTGTAAAATTTTCTTGTAATAACTAATTTATGACAAAAAGAGATGATTTGTTTACACATCTTCAAATTTTATTTAATTACTCGATAAGCATGCTCGAAAAATATAGCCTTCTAATAATCTTACTGTCAAATGTATATCTATTATCGTTGTTCTATGATTAGCTTTTAAATTGAAATAAAGTGTTTTATTAAATTTTTAATAAGTACATATCTGTGAGTCTTTTTTATTTATATGTTGACAAAATCATAAGTATATCAGTAATGAATAACCGAGATTTTCAATTCCATTAATTTAAAAAAAAAACTGTAAAATTTTCTTGTAAACACTAATTTACAAGGAAAATATATAATTTTTTTACACGTCTTCAAATTTCATTTAATTACTCGATAAGCATAGATCATCTAATGTGCAAATTAAAGACAAAATTATGACCTTTATAATAATTATAATTAATGAATAACTAGAACATAGAATCGTGACTTTTTGCTACTTACTTTATGACCAATGCTTCTACTATACCAAGTTTGTAACTTTTAACGTACTTCTATAATTAGCTGTTCAATTTTAAAGAACAGTATTTTATTAAATTTTATATCTTTAGATCATTTTTTACACGTCCTCACAATTTACTTGTAATAGATTTTTTTGAATATTAACTCAATAACTTATGATCGAAATAAGGAGACTACTTTTTTTCACACATCTACCGGTTTTATTTAATTACTCGATTACTTAGATTATCGAATATGCAAATTAAGGATAAAATTTTGGCCTTTCCAAGAAGTTTTTCTATAATTAATTGTTAAATTTAAAAAAAAACTGTGTTTTATTATATAACACCTTTGATCTCCCTTATAGATTTTAAAATTAGAAGTTAAATTAAATTAAAAATTAATATTATTTATATTATATTATGTAATTTGGAAAGTTTCCAATGGCTCATTGTTATATTTTGTTAAAGTTTCAAAACTATTTACTTGTTGCCAGTATTTGGCAGATTGTAATTACATATTAAATAATCTTTTGATTTATAACGTTCGACATAAAAATATATAAATAATTCTAATTCATTAATAACTTCTTTTAATTAAGAAAAACGAATCTTTACTTCTTCTACTATACACAACTTCACTTTTTATTTAATTATTCAATAACCACGAATACTAAGTAGATCATTAAACATGCAAATTAAAGACAAAACTTTGACCTTTCCTTCTGCTAGATTTACAGTATTTACAGTATGCTTCAATTTTAAATTTAAAAAAAATATCTCCTTTTATTTCGTATTTTTAATATAAAACTTTGTTTATTAACTGAAAATAAGTTATAAAAACCACTCCCAATCAATTTTTATTTAATTTCTAAATACTTATTAGAATGTTTATAATTACAGATCAAATGGCCTTATATTTCTTTAACAAAGCTCTCTCTAATGGATTTACTATAGACAAACAATTTTCTAAAAAACCACTTCATATCAAGATTTGCATATCGCCACCACAATATTGTTTTTTTGTGTATAATTAAAGTAAATCACTGTAGAAGCACATGGTGAAGCACCACAAAACAATTCCATATTTTTTTTGTGGGATTTCCAAAGAGAGATTCTCATCAACTATTTAGTAAAAGTAAAAAAAAACACAATATTAAACGATAATATCAATTTTAAAAGACCTCGATTGGTAGTCCTGTTTCACTAAAGCAAACAAACAATGTCAAATCTACATAGTATACATTCGAAATTAATTATAGTTTTTTTTTCTTAAATCATTGCTTTATCTGAATATTTTGACTTTTAAATGAGACTTATTTAATTGAAGTAAAGTAAAGTGTTAACAAAGATTGACTCAATGTACCAAAGGCTTGACCGAAAACCTTTTATAATAACAAATCATCCAGATAGTAAGACATTACCAGAAAATAATTATGATATAACTAAAAAAAAGTATATTTCTTGAACTTTTCCAATTTCTCTCAAATATCCACGTATCCAAAATGACAATTAGCAAAATTACAATTCGTATTGTAATGCATTTAAAACTTGAAAGCACGAGAAACTTTCACAAACCTGTAGATTCGCAGAATACATAAGAAACCACTCAATGTTTTCACTGTTTATGAACTTATGCGTTTTTGTATTATATAATATTTTTATTATAAAGGAAATATTAAATCTATAGATTTTTTTTATTTCTTTCTTCAAAAAAAAATACGAAATAAAACCTTGAATAATGAATTAAATCTAATATTTTGGTGGATCTATCAGATTTAGACGGTTTAAAAGCAAAATAAATTAAAAATAAATATTGAAAATAACGTATCCTTCGTTTTACACGGTACATTTTTTACACGTTCTAAAAAAAAGGAACATTTTTTTGCCTTTTAATATTTTTGTTTATGTACATTTAAAAAAATTTAAAAAATTCATAATTAATAAACAACGAAATTATGCATACTTTTCGATTTACACGGTTTTACATTCAAAAAGTTACAATTTCTATTTAGATGTTTTTCTCAGGAAACTATCTTCCATATAAATCGACTGAATTTGTCTGAAAGTAAATAATTTCTTAAAAAATTGGAAGTGTTTTTTTAACATTTAATTATAATAAATCAGTACAAAAGATATTATAAAAACTGAAAATACCTTTTTGCATAATTTCTATATTATATTATTTTATTTAAATTAAAATATTAAGAAATAACACCTTGAATAATCAATTAATTATGATAAATAAATATTAAGGTAGTTCACTATACATCAATGACTTAAAGTAAATATATTCTTAACAAATTGTTTACTTTAAAAGCACGCAGTTAATTGAATAGAAAAGAAAATCAGAAGCGAGGAAAGACAAATAATAAATGGATTTACGGTAAAATTGCAAATATTTAATTGAAAAAGCAACCTTCGCTGATGGATATTTATGACTGTGTGTGCGTGTAATACAAACGATGCGAACTTGACTCCGAAGGCGACAACATCATTCCGAATGCATTAGCAAAAGCGAGGGGTATATGCAAAATACTCATCATATCCTACCGAAGAACGACGGATTCTTCGGACAACCAATATGATTTTATTTTTTTTTTTTTTTTGATTCCAACGCCATGTTCACATTGTAATGATACCCTTGAGCATTCGCCTCGCGAATTTTTATTAGCAATTACATATTTATTAACGAGTACCAATAACATGACGCGCATTAAATAACGTTCCGTCGCGTACACATTGAAATTCCGCATTTATTGCAAATCCGCCCTGTTGAATTATGGATCGGATTCCAACGCCGAATCTTCCTGTTTGCTAACATCCGCGCAAACAAAACGAGCGTACGCCGAGAATACCTTAAATTCAATGTTAACAACAACAACAAAAAAAATCCGCAATTCTTGCACAAACGCCTTACTTAAACCAAAACTTAATTAAGTTTTGCATTTGTGATTTTGAGCAATCGTTTGCGCAACGCTTAGGGAACACGTGCAGCCGGAATTCTTTAAATTAAAAAAAGTATTTACAAAAAATTTAATGGAATTCTTTAAGTTTCGGTAAATCGCATTTTAATTGTATTAGTTAACCAACAAAAAAATTAATTATTTGAGAATGTTTAGCTGAAAAGAAGTAATGGATGTTTGATCTTGGCTTGCATCTTCAACGGAAGAGTTTTTTTTTTGTAGGGTTCTCGAAGATCGGCGAACTCTCGTATGTGTGTGCATGTCGCCCGATGGTTGTGGAATGAATGGCATATCGAAAAATGTGCTGGTAACTTTCCGTTGGAGGAGAGAGAAAATGCTTTTGAAAACGATCATAATGTGGCTATGGTTTGACGTCAATGGTGACCTCCATGTGTTAGGTCGCTGCCCCAAATTCGAAGCACAACCCGTCTTTTCACGTACAGCTCTAGCACACTCAGATAGACAAAGACAAGAACACGCCGTGTGCATTTGGAGGCGCATGTTGCTGCTCTCTAACGCCATCATCTGCATGCACGTTTTTGTATATTGAATCCACATACAAGCATTGCATGGATCTGGGCAAATATTTTGCGCAAATGCTCACGCAACCGATTATTGCACAAGGAATTAGTTTCTGCAGACGAAGAAACCAGAAAAGCGAGCGAAAACAAAACGTTCACATCAAAAACACATTTGATTCATTGCGTTCAAAAAGAACAACAAAAAATTAAGAGATTTAAATTAAGAATAATGTCTTTACCAATTCGAATTCTTCTGCTATTATTTAATTACAAACACACTCGTAATATTTAAATACTAATAATTATGTTTCTAAGTTCATTACAAAGCAATAGTGAGGTTTCGATCAGTCCGGTTTAATTAGAAAATTTCAAAACAAACTAATTTTTAATTGACAAAATAAATTCTAAAATAATAGTGTTGATCGTGTTTTTCCCTTTATAGAGTCAAATCTCTTTTTATGTAGATTAGATTAGACCAGTTTCAAACTGTCCGGAAACCGATTACCCGCACTATGCAAGGTTTTTATGTATAATAAATGTTGATAATTATTCGATTCACTCGCATATTACGAGAAAATAAAACCTCTAAGTTTTACTGATTTAAAATAGAAATTTCGCTTTACAAACCACTTTAGAAAATATTAAATATTTACAACTAAATTATATTTAATGACAAATATCGTTATCTATTACGAGTAATATATAACGAAAACTCTTAATATATAAAGCGAATTTTCTAAGTTATAAAATGCATAATTATATATACAATTGTTATTAAAATTTTACTTATATTAAGAATTAACTATATTTCTAACTGTAGATTTTGACTCATAAGCTATGAGGAAATAAAACGATTTAAATGTAACAATTAATTCGACTGGTTCTAATAAAATCGTTTTTTTTGTTTATTTTATATACTTAAACTATATTAAAATGGCAAATTAAAGACGGTGATTTATCGAAAACAACTTTAGTGTATATTCCGGATTCCTTTTAGAAATGTTAAAAGCATATAACACTAAGATACACGGCTTCATAGGTCAACGGGTTCAAAATCAAATTAAGTAAACTTTTATAAATTAATGAAAGAATACACGAATGTTAAGTAATATGATTAATTATTGTTTCTCTGCAGTTTTTTGCACCGTCCAATTGATGTAAATATTACGTGGGTCGTGTTTATGAAAGAACTGCAAGAAGGATAATGACACTTTGTGGACGAGAAGTGCGACGTAAATATTTTGAATGTTACTTAATTCGCATTGCGTAGGACATGATGGGGATACGTAGGTTTGCGGTTTGCCAATAAATCAGAATCGGCCTTCGTATCAAAATATTGCATATTTATTTTCTATAACAAAACCAAAGGACTATTATGCATTTCGCAAAAAAAAAATCAATGATGATTGGGATTTTTAAATATAATAATATTAATAAATAAAACAGAACTAAAGTTTTATAGTTCATTGACTGGATGAATTGTGTCCTAACTTAATAAATATTTATAAATTTTAGAGTATAAAGGAAATTACATATGCAATCTTATTGACGTTGTGCTAAGATTTGTTTGCCACACAATTTCGCTTAACGAATTGTATTTAAACAAGTAGTTAAAGGAAATTACTTTATATCTTTATTAAAATGTTTAAGTAAAGTAATACAAGAATCCGATACAGTGAGGCCATCTCGTGAGCAATGCTCGAACCGCACCCGCCATCTTGAACTTTTCTGACTTAAGTCTTTTTTTTATTCTAATTTGAATTTAAATTGAAGCAAATGCTAATAAAAATTGTATTTTATTTTACCTTTTCGCCGTTACTGCATTTGCTGGAATCCTTAACATCGTCCCTGTTTCTAAATAGAAACTGCAACAAGAGAAATGTCAAATATTATAAATCAAAATCAAATTACATTTGCGTAAAGGAAATGAAGAGATGCAAAGTTTTGATATAGTAAATAGACTTTATTTGAAAATCTATCTGTAGAATATAATATATATATATAAAAAACTTTTGTCTGTTGGAGTTTCTTAGAAACTATAATAAAATAATCACAATAATAAAAAACAAATACAAATATATACACGTATAAAATATTCCTATGGAATCAGTCTTAAATTTTCGATGGTCGCATCGCTGGATCGAGTCCGTTGGAATCTCGTTAGCAAAGTTCTGCATGACCCAAGGGTAAGGCTACTCTGCTTGAAAATAAACAACATTGCAATGCAGAATATTATAATGAACAGAAACAAGATTATCTTCAGGTCATTGATTTGCGTCATCATTTCACGGACGTGTTCCATGATTTTGTCATTTTTGTCATTCGTTTCTGCCATTGGAGTCAACGTTGCTAGCACGGCGTCCGTGAAGTCTACGCAATCTATGCCGCCTATGTTGCTCATCGTCTTGTTTCTACCATCGTAGTTGACTTTACTATCGTCTAAACCTCTCAGGATGTAAGCCAAATCATCGCATGCGAACGGATTGTTGTCAAGTCTCAGAAGAACCAGATGCGGCATCTTATTCCTCATCGAGAATACGTTAAGATCCTTCAATTGGTTATCGTTGAGGAACATTCTGGTTAGATCGGTGAAGAAGAACGTTGTGGGAAATTCTATGCTGTGGATAACGTTGAAAGACAAATCAACTATGGCCAGAGAGTCCAGAAACTTCCAATCCTCCAAATGAAGAAAATTCAATTGGTTATGGCTAATATTCAGATGCTGCAGGTTCGTCTGATTTTCAAAGAGGTGTCTGCGCAACGATCTTATTTTATTGTGCGACAAATCCAAATCCTTCAAACGATGCATCGTACCAAACAATTCGTCAGGCAGATTGTCCAGATTGTTTCCGCTCAGATTCAGATGGACCATCATCTCCAGTTCATTGAACACGTCGCCGGGAAGCTCAGTCAGCTGGTTGTCCTCTAAATTCAAGTATCTCAAGCAATGCAACTGATTGAACGTCTGACTCTCCATGGTTTCGATTCCCTTGCCGCCCAAGTACAGCCTCATAATGTAATCAGATTGGTGCGAGATGAAATCGTTCTTCTCCAAATTACTCTTGACTTTATCGATTTGCACGTAATTTCCGGCCGACCCGGTGTTCATCGGGTCAAATGCTTGCTTGTTCCCTTGGTACTTGCTTAAGTCAGAGAATGTCCTTACCATCGGATCTACAAGATCCGAGCACGTCGTCCCGTGCACTGCATCGACCAGCAGAAAAGCCAAGAGCGCTGTTACGAATATCCATTTACATTGAAGCATCTGCAAGAATGATATAAATAAGTCCAAAGCTGGATTACCATCGTATGCAACCAGACGCGCGTACAGCAAAAGTGTTTCAGAGCGCTGCATATTTTTTTGTTTTGTTTCAAAGATTAATTTACTAATGAATCATACGCACTTTGTTTTCGTGATTAAAGTACTCGCTAATAATATAATTGCATATGTCAAATCAATATTTTGCAACTATTAAAGCAATCTAATTTTAACATATCTTTGTAGCGCGCGTCTTTATGAATGTATTTAAAACAATGGACAAACCTTTCTCCACTTGCTATATGCCTCTTCTTTACGAATATAACTGAAGCACGATCCTAACCACACGGATTATCAGCTACAACTATGTTTGTCCCGAACAGATGTTCGGTTCTCTCCGAAACGTGTGATAAATTTAAAACGCGATACTTTCGTACAATAAATACACACTTTCGCATAAAGAACTGTAAAATACGGAAAAAAAATGAAACTGCGATTTATTCAATTTCTAGTGATAAGCACCTTTTTCTTGTTCTAAAAAAAACTAAGAGAATTCGATCAATTCTTTATATCATGGCAACTCGAAGGTCATTCGCGGTTTTCAACTTGCAACTTTGTGGTTTCCTTACATTATCCAAATAAGTTATTCGCATTACTTATTAATCTAAATCAATTTTCCTTCGAGATCGTAACTCTTTCAGGATTATGGCAATGTTTGATCTATATGCCCGATGTATGTTCGTATGGAATTAACACCGATCCATAAATATTGATTGTAACCATTATTGTGGGCTCTTTTGAACAAATACAAAAAAGCATCTGCCCGTAGTGAGACTTGGTAAATAAATATTCCATGACGCGAGGATCTCTCGTGCAGCATGCTTCATAAATTATGTAATTAATTCTCGTGCATCGGATGGATTTTGCACATACACACACACACAAAAGAAGAACTCAGCGTATCGCACTACATATTTCTTTAGCCTGCAAATTAATAGTAATTCTCATATAAACACGGATCTACTCCAGGAATTCGACGAGGAAACGCGTTTCGCAAATTGATTGAATATTTCTCGCTTTATCGTGTTATTTTATTTTCATTTCGCGAACAAACAAATAATTGTTTGTTTTCTTAAACTTTATTTATTAATATACAGTGGAACCTCGCTTATAGAGCACTTCGCATAACGAACACTTCGCTTAACGAGCAAAATGAATTGTAAGAAAAATGACTTGTTTAACGAGTGACGATGAGAAGAGAAGTCCCAGATTGCACGCCTGCTACATCATTAAAACTTGTGTACAAATATTTAGAAATTAGAAATTAATATACAGTAATTAGAAATTAATTAATAGTAAATAAATGAAAGCTAATGAAACATTTCTTCGAAATTGCACAGTTTTGATCTTTTTTTTGCAAATATTTAACGATAAATGTTAATAAATTAAAGACTGGTTATCACCAAGTTTTCAAGTAAACGTAGGATGTTTTTGCTGCATGCAAAGTGGTTCTACAATAATAATAATAACAATAACAATATAAAAAGAGATATTACAATGGTGATTCCGAAGAGGATAATAGTAATAAATAAATAAATAAATAAATTAAGAGGGAATAAAAATAATGAAAGGTCATACATTAAGGCGATGACGCAAGTACGGCTTGTATGTATGTATATAGTATACATGCACAGAGTAAAGGAATGTGAGTTATTAATGCCAATTCGAAAATATGATTGAGTCGATATTAATGAATCGTAAATGAAAACATCATGTGTGGATTGTGCGAGCGGATTGCGTGGACCACTTCGGGATATTAAAGCCACTCATGCAGATTAATGTTAACGAAATAACAAGAACACGGCTTCAATTTGTAAATGCATCAATTAGAAGTTGAAATGTAGCTGTTCGAATATTGATTTGAACGCGATATAAATAGATTTACAATTCATTGAATTGAACGTTTTGAACTTTCATGAATAACAACACAATTCAATATTTTATACATAAAATGGCAAAATTTCAATAATAGTAGTTTTATAAAGTTATTAATAGACTTAAAACTATAAGGACTATTTTTAATTTAATTATAGATGATTTTACATGTAAAATGTTTAATCTACTTAAACTTGTTAATCGTTTTCTTAGCAGTTACTTTCTTTCTATTGAAGAGTAGAATGAAACTTCTATTAACTCTTCATTGAATTCAATCGTCATCAATTATTTTTGAAGAAACTGTTGATGATTTCACACTTCTAATGGTTAAACTACATAAAATTTGAAGTTTATCATTTTCCTAAAAGTTATTTTATTCCTATTAAAGAGTAACATTAAACTTGACTTGATATTGAATTCAATTTTTATCATTCTTTCTGACTTAATGAATAAGAAAAAAGTTAGTTTCTTTCTATTGAAGAGCAGAATGAAACTTCTATCAACTCTTCATTCAATATTCAGCATTATTTTGAACTTAACATCAATAATATATTATTGATGATTTTACACTTTTAATGGTTAACCTACATAAAATTGCAAGTTAATCATGTTATTCTTACTGAAGATTAGAACTAATCTTGTATTAACTCGTTATTGAATTGAGTGATCAATATTGTTTTGAAGAAACTATTGATGATGTTACACTTCTAATGGTTAATCCACATAAAATTGCAAGTTAATCATTTTCCTAAATGTTATTTTATTCTTATTAAAGATTAGAATGAAACTTCTATTAACAGTTCATTGAAATCAGTGATCAATATTTTTTTGAAGAAACTGTTGATGATTTTACTTCGAATGTTTAATTTATATAAAATTGAAAAGATATTTTATTCTTTCTGAAGAGTAGGATTAAACTTTCATTGATTTTTCATTGAATTCAACCTTCATCATTGTTTCTAACTTAATGAATAAGAAACTATTCATGATATTAATGTTATTTTATTAACTTAATGAATACGAAACTATTGAAAATTTTCAAGTTAAAATTGATGTTATTTTATTTCTACTTCAAACTATGTTTAAAATTCTATTGAATGAATCTGCAAATAGTACAATCTTCATCTTAAATTACAATTAAACATTCTAACAAAAAGTAATTTCATTCATACTAAAGAAGTAGATCTCCATAAAACTTCAAGTTAGTAGTCATTTTATTAAATTATTTTATTCCTACTGAAGACATCTGCTTCATCTTCCATTGAAGAAAAAAAAATACAAATGTTATAATGTTCATTTAATTAAAAGCTTAGAACTATTTTCAGCTTATTGAATAAATAAACTATTAATGAATTTTCATTTTAAATAACAAAATTGCAAATTAAAAGTTTTGCTAAATGTTATTTTATTCCTACTGAAAGTTTCAACTTTCATTTAATAAAACTGTAAATATTAAAATCTTGATAGAATTGAAACCTCATGACCATTTTGAACTCAATAAATAATAAACTAAGAATGTTGTAACACTTAAAATTGTTAATTTACATACAATTTCAAGTAAATAATTTTCCTAAAATTTATTTTAATCCCTTTGAAGAATAAAATCATACTTTCCTTGAATTGCACTGGAGATAACTGTAATCCACTTAATTAAGTTCAAACAATTATAAATAGAATTACAGTATAGTCGTACTTCGATTAACGAAATTACTTCGTTAAATGAAACTTTGTTTTCAGAGGTAAACATATTATGAATATATTATTTCATATATTTATTGCTAACAATGTTTTCTAAATCTTTCATTGATCTAAACAAGTTAATCTAACTAAACTTGACATCTTACAAAAGCGTAAGATCAAACTTCCATTGAAACTTCATTGAATTCAATCTTCAACTTAAAAATAACAAAAGATTATTTTTCTTAAACATTTAATTGACAAGTAGACAATTCCATCTATAATACACTTTTGACCTTAATCAGTAATAAATAATAGAAATGCATAAATTTGCAAATTAAGACAATTTGTCAATAGTATTTATATATCAAAAACTATTATCTCTACATTGTTTTGAATTTAATGAATAACAATCTATAGATAATTCTACACCTAAAATGACAAATATGTCTACAATTTGCAAAATAATAGTCATTATCCTACTGTAACATAGTAACCAATATCTATCCACTAAATGGGACTGCGAATACCGTTATTCTATATGAAACATAGACAAAAAAAAATAAGCGTAGATCGAAGTAGTAAATCATGAGTTCTTACCGAAATTAGTGTGTCTTATTTGATGTTTGCCTTTGTTTGACGACTAAATCAATGTCGCGAAAGAAAAATATTGTTACAATAAATCATTCCGTATTGTTTTGGGAGCCGGAGACGGCGAAAGCCAATGTTTTCTTTCGAAATTGCGCGAAACGCATGAATGATCAAGAAAATAAAAATCCTATTTATGGTTAGACCTACGTCGCTAATTGAAAATCAATTTGCTTCTTCTTACTACGGAAAAGGAGTCCGTTCAGCGGAATATTTCCATTTCCATTTGTTTTCCCAAGACAAGCAACAAACTTCTAGAAATGGATGCATTAATTAAATTATTAGATGAAGAACTTTCACTAACATTTGGTACGAATACAATTATAAATAGAATTACAGTGCAGTTGTACTTTGTTAAATTAAACTTGGTTTTCAGAGGCAAACATATTATGGATACGTTCTTTCATATATTTGTAGCTAACAAGGTTTTCTAAATCTTCCACTCAAAAACCATAATTTTCTACAATCAATAAATGTCAAAAATACTCTTCATCAACGTCTTTGAAACCTATCTTCATCATTGTTTCTGACTTAATGAATAAGAAAACAAGTTAGTTTCTTTCTATAGAAGAGAAGAATAAAACTTCATTGAATTCAATCTTCAGCATTATTTCGATTTCCATTGTTTTCCCAGGACAAGCAACAAATTTATAGAATTGGCTGCAGTAACATTTGCATTAATTAAATTATTAGATGAAGAATTTTCACTTAAATTTGGTAAGAATACGATTATAAAGAGACTTACAATACAGTCATACCTCGATTAACAAAATTACTTCGTTAAGTGAAACTTTGTTTTCAAAGATAAACATATTATGGATATATTATTTCATATATTTGTTGCTAACAAAGTTTTCTAAATCTTTCATTCAAAACCCATAATTTTCTACAATCAATGAATGTCTGAAATTCTTTTCATCTTCGAAACATATCGAGACATCTGCATAACTTGATTTCAATTTTCTTTGATGTCTTTTTCTAATTCTTCTAAAACTTCTGACCTATTTTTCGGAAAACTCTATTTAAGCATTTCTAAGTAACTTAGTTCCAAGAACTATAAATGTTTGCCACAATTCCTAATAAATGTTATTCGTCATTTCCTCTTTATCATAAACTTCAATAAAATTGCTTAATGTTCGGCGCCAATAATAAGATTTAGTGTTTGCGATTTAGTAATTGGTTCTAGATAAATATACATAAATGAACAAAACATGCGGTTAGGGATATTTCCAAAGCCTTCTTAAGTATACATTCTGTAAACTCACGCACTTGAAGCGAGTTTTAAGTGAGTGACATATCTGCTTTACCCAGCGAATTAATAAAAGGATAAAACGAATCGCATTCTGAGCGCATTCTTCTTGCAGGAAACGGCAATGAAAATGATTAATATGATCCAGTGCATAGAAATAAACGTGCATTAAATCTTGAGCGTAGAAATCATTGATGGCATACAAATACATTTGGTTTAATTGAAATTGCAGCAGACCTTCTTCTTAAGTGACGTTGTTACGAGGTTTACAGATCACCGTTTAGTTTATTGCCGAAGAATAAATGATTGACTTTAACTAATCATGTAATCACAATCGTGAGATGAAATACATTTAACGATCTTAATTTACGACTTAGTTTGTTGGATTATTATTGAGAAGCGTTTAGATTCGCCCGTTCAAATAAACATTCGTTTCTATGGAAAAAAATGAATCGACGGATGCCATGAATAATTGATGGATGCCGCACCTTTTCTTATCTATGCACAATTCAAACGCATTCCTCTTCATCCTAGCTGCAAAAATAAAATGTAAAAGAAATAGCTTGCATCTGTACTCACTGTTTTGATGAGGCAGTCCAGGATCGGCGTGGAATCCTGCGACGGCAGTGTTTTACGCTTAACATTAAACCTGCTTACTTTGTCATCCTAAAACAGCACAACACAAAAGAATACATGAGATGCATACAATATAGCAACATATAAATATATAATTTGAATAAGCATTTGGAATCGAAACAGCGCTCTTTATGGGGGGATAATCCATCCAATATTAAACCTGCTTCAATGATTCAACTTTATAATCAATTAAAACATATTCCTTTCACAAACACGTTTATTATGTAATCGCATTATCATAGTTTTTTTTTGTGTGTATGTGTGAATTCATTAACAATTATGCAAATCGTAGAAGATTATACAATCCAATTGAAAGTAGAAAGAAACCTGATTAGTATAATACGTTGTTGAGGTATTAAGCATGGTTAGGGTTCCTAAAACCAAAACATGTTTCTTTCGTTGACATTGCAATCTTGGCCGGAGACAAATAATCCGTTCTCTCCTTAGAAGCGTTGACAAGTTTATGAAGATATTTTGTGATTTTTTTTTAACGGATGACGTAAAACCTAATGTTTACACCAAATGAAAATGTTTCTAATTAAACGATGAGAACGAAACACATTTAACTAACCGGAAAAAAAAAATATATATAGTACGCAGTAAAGTCCATTTTTCATAATGTTTGTTTATTGTGTTTTTTATGGAGCAATTATTCATATAAAAATAAGTTACTTAAAAAAAAATAATTTTAATGGTAGGTTTAATAATTTTCATTATTTCTTATAAAATTTGGAGATTTTTTTGTATATTTTCATGATTCAATACATAATAAATGGCGGGAAGTACGTGATTCCACTTTACAACTTCCAAATATTTAGATAATCGAAATACTAGGAAACTGTTTGTTGAGAACTTATTTTTTATACATGCAAACATCTTTATTATTCAGTAATATTCAGTTAACGAACAACTTGAAGTTACTTTTAGGATCAGTTAACGAACAATTCGGGTAGCAAACTACATTATTATTTGTAACTCAATATAAATAAACAGTACGACGTAAACGATTGAAGTAAATAAAACCGTCAACAATCTCAATGTTAGAGGTAGAAAAAATAAAGAAAAACCGATTAATTTGAGGATGCATGTTGAAAACGTTGCTGTCCGATGGAAAGTTCTGAAATCGCGTTCATAAATTATTCCGAGATGCTGATCATCCTGATGGAGTCAATAACTCTTCGCATTTATAATTATGTCTTAGCGAAAATAAATGTCTTCCATTAAAACCAACATTCGAAACGTAATTATTTATCGCTATTTTCTTTTTTTTTTATAAATTAAATCTTCGAATATTTCCATTCGCTCGCATTTGCAGAAAACAGTTTTTCTCTCCTCGCAAACAATGGACTGCTGCATTGTTTATTTAACAGTTTAATAACAATAAAATCATTGTACTGCACAAATAAATTTAACATTGAATGCTTTGAAATGATATTACGTAATGATTGAGGTTCCAAGTCACAAGAATCGAAAAAAAAAATAATAGCAAACGTAATTTATTGTTAAATATTTTATCATAAATTTCTATTAATAAATGTGATTTGTTTGCTGTTCATTAGATACTACAATTAAAAGCAAATAATAATGTTAATACTATTAGTTAAAAAAAAGCTATTAGAAGGAAGTTTTTTTTTCAATTTTGCTTAGTATTGTTTTATTTTAATTCTACGAATTGTAGAATTTACGGTAAAAATTGTATACTAAAAAAAATTATTTCAATGTTTTGTAAGATTTCGTTTATATTGGTTTCAGATATAATTTATTTATAACAGTTTATAAATGAAAATAAAATGACCCTACTCATCCACCATAATTCAATGTAAGGACATTACGAACTTTAATCACGCAACAACTATTATACATTTAAATGTAAACTATAAATAAATTTTAAATTAAATAATGTACTTTTCGTGTATTGAATTGAATTAAAAGAATAAACTAAAATCAATCGCCACTTAGCATTTACACAAAATAATTTTTCCACTTTTTCGTTAATTGAATTAACAACAGTTAGTTTTCAAAATTTTAAATTATACAGTAAATAATTACTTAACAATAATGTTATTATTGTATACTTAAAGAACGAGCATTTTAAAACCACAGAATACTGATAATGTATTTATAGATTACGTTAGTCTCAAACGATAAGGCTTTTTCAGTTTCTTAATTGGCAGTTAATTATTTTAGATTACAATGAGATTCATTTGCGGGCGACTAAAAAAAGATGATGACAATGATACTGTTGGTTTGGTTAAGTAAAAAAAAAGGGTATTAAAGCGCATTTTTTTTCCCCGGCGTTTTCTGTCGCCGATGTGGAACGTGTGTGTGCAGGATGTAGGTCAGTGCTCCGGGAAATCGATTTGAGGCCAGGAAAATGGAAATAGACGAGGAACAAAACAAAAACATAACCTTTAAGAAGCAAAGGCCTCTAGATAGATCGATTCTTTTTACCTCCGGAATGGCGTTGAGGAAGAACGACGAGGAGTACGTCTGGGGTGGAAAATGTGTGGGTACCTCGGCCATCGCACTCATTCGGGGATGGTTAGAGCCCTTTTTCGGAAATCGGAACAGACACAAAAGAATCCAAATCGTCCAAAAAACGTCCTGAGATAGAAACGGGGGGACAGACAGATCAAAGCCGAAGAGTGTGAGTATATGTGTGTATGTGTATATCACACAGGACCAGACGCACAACAGCACACAACAACAGATCGACTTTCCATACGAAACGCGCGTTCGCCTGCTGCAATAGCGCGCATAAAACTGCTAGCTCGCCGCTATTATTTAAAAAGGAGCACCAGGACTGAGTGACTTGGTTGATCAACCTCTCCATTCTCGTCACGCCTACTCCACATTTTTTTCTTTCGGTCTCTATCCGACGGACTCATCTCAACGCATCTCTTGATTATACCACGATATAGCTCATAACGCCATCACAAAACGGTTACCATATTTTCTTTAAACTATTAAGCACACCCGAATATAAGACGCACTCCAAATTTATGTAAAAACCACTTTTATGTCAATTTCTCTTAGTGCGTCTATTCAATATAACTTTTCCTTAAATTATATTTCTATTCAAATTATTTACTAATTACATCAATTTCCCGCAATGGTTTCGAGCAGTACGATTAACCGCACTATACGAGGCATTACTGTATGTGAAATTTATATAAGAATTGTTGCGTAAGTTAATTAAAGAAAAAAAATATAAGACACTTTATATTCGTTATAAAACTTAGAAAATACTACTATAAATAAATATATAACAATATAAAAAATTAAAGTATATAAAACTAACGTTTATCCTCCTTCAATAGATTTAAAACGAACTGCATGCGTTTCAGGTCTTCGGGATCGACTTCGTCCAGAGAGAGCCTGGCTAACTTCAGAGACTCCTGCAGTTTATCGTCGATGTGAGCGCACTTGAATACAAGCTTAGCCTTCTGACTGTTCGCCGCTAAAGACCAGACGATCAGCACCACCAAATTCTTCTCCTCCTGACTACCAGAGCTCAACTTGCTGGAGAGTATATTGACAAAAGCATCTGCGTAAAACAATTAATTAAGAACGTAAAAGAAAGTGAATGAAACATCGAAACGTTACCAGATGTTAATAATCGTGGCCTGTTCGGCTGATAGAACGATATGTTTTTGAGCACCTCTAAGGCCAACCGTTTGTTGTTTCCTCGACTACTGGACGCAAACGTCATCAGAAGTTCGAAGACTTCTGTTAACTTGGCGACGCACGTTTGACCTTCGACGTAAGATGTGAATTCGTTAAGAAATTCCAGCCACAGCGTTTCGATGCTCTCCCAAGGTTTCTGTCGCTTCGTTATGGCCGGATGCAGGCGCGTCACAGTTTGCAGAAAATTATTCTGAAAGAAGACACCGCACTGAAATATGATTTACTGTGGTAAAAAAACAATCAGAAAATAAGTATACTTTGGATAAAGCTATCCGACAATCAACGATATCCAAGCTGTTATGCAACAGATGGAAACTTAGCTGTAGCAGTGTCAAGTCGTGTGTTTTGCTGATCATTTCCATTTCCTTTCCGACCATCGTGCAGATCGCTTGCAATAGACACATATTGCTAGTCACCTTCCGAGGTCCGGATCCGGCCACTGGACTGGTCAAAGTTAAAGATTGACATGCTGGAAACAATCAGCTTGAAAAGCTTTGATAACAAAAGAAATCTATAAATTATTCACCAATCGGACATTTTGTAGTGAAAGTACAAAGCATTTTCATAGCATGCACCATGAGATGCTTCTGCACCGAAAACCATATCCATAATTTATGGCAAGTGTCAGCTAATCCAAAATGCACGGCCTGTATTTTGACCTTTTCTTGGCCGCCCATGAAATTGGTAAACAAACTCAACACCAATTCCAGTTCCTTCAGAACCGGGCAAACTCGCTTTTTGTCCGCCACCCTACGCAAACACTCAACCGACTCCAAGCTCAGCTTAACATAAATTTCTTTCAATTGCGTCACCAGCTTCAGCAAGAATCCATTCCTCAGAGCGTACATCTTAGCCTCACTCGAAATTGACAAGAGACTCATCAAAGCGTTGGTTATAACAATTCGCTTCTTTCCTACAGTCGAAGTATTCTTCAACGTCACAAAATCATACATGTTCAATAGTATCTTGCACAGCTCAGCGCCTGCCATCTCGGAAGTATCTGGAGGATACTCCACTGTCGCATCTCCTCCGCTCGAAAAGTATACTGTCTGCAATACGGTCAGCTTATTATCTTTCTTCGGCATTTCCAATACTTCTTCCGAAAAACTTCTTGGAGTTTTAGTGAAATCTAACAGATTTTGCATCGAACTCGATTCATTGCTCTCCTGTTCGCTGTCCAAACGCAACAAAGAAGTAAACGAAGACATGGCAGATAATTGCAGATCTAATAACAAAAAATAAAATCAAACATTTCTGAAAGAATAATGAAAAGCAACATTACCATTAGATAAGCGACAAGACATAGACTCGCACAAAGATTGAATAAAAGTTTCTTGCTTCTTTTCACTAATTATAGCAGAAAGCACTGCTACAGCATCCATAGACTTGACACCATCTTCGTTTCGGCAGTTCTCCAAAATAACTTCAATCAAATTGTAAATAGCGCTCCACATTTTATTCCTAAGATACAAAAGTTGCGGTAAAGTTACATCTGCAAGAAAATAAATTTAAAATATCTGCGCATTTTGCAAAATGAAAATACTCACAATACAATTTAGGATTAAGCAAGGATACAATTGTGGTAAGGCAATCTCTTGTATTGCATGTAGCAATCAAACAAGAGTAGTTTTTGGATACTGAGAAAGTAACCAATTGTAAAATTGAAGTATTCATTTCGATTATATCACAGTACAAAGCCAAATCTTTCGTGGTTTCGATATCTGAGTGCGGCATAGAAATGCACCTTAGAAATAATCGAAATAATCCGTAATCTTGTAAGATCGAACAACCGTCTTGTGGAGATAACCTTGTGATATTGTATATAAACATGCAAATTGTTTTTATAAAAGAAGGTGTCGAAACGAACGAGGATTTTGCACTACTCGCACTTCGACTAGAATTTATAACATTTCTACTTGTTTGGTATCCGGCTATTAAAAAAATGGATATTTAGTAAATCATATAAATATTTAATAAAAATTTACCCAAAACAAAATTTGTTGGATCATAGGAGTAAAAGTGTTTGTCCAAGTATAGTCCTTTCAATGTAATCTCTAATTCTTTGAAAAAGCTATGCCCATCCAATAAATCATACATAACTTTAATTCCATTGGTTAAATTCTAACAAACAATAAATTTAATATAAAAAATGCAGTTTTCATAAGACTTACCGTTCTGCTTGTTGATGGAAAAATGTTGCTCAGAAATTGGCAATCGTCATCTTTGTTTGTAACATGACTGATCAGGTTCGTCATAAGCATAGCTGCGTTTTCTTTGACAACTGAAGCTTCCTCGTGATCCAAAACTATTAAGATGTTGGATTCCCAAATATTCATTCCTCTTACAGTTACTTCTAAATAACAAATAATAGGTCATATAGATAGATAGAATTACATAAATATTTACCATTCACTAAATATGTAACTGTTTTGGGTGATACAGCAATTCCAGCAAAGAAATGCAAAATAGCGGCGCGCAGGATAACATCTCTGCTTAGTTGTAACGCTCCAAGACTGGCCAAAGTGCTTTGACCATTAATATCATTACCCAAGAACATTTCTTCCCAATTCTAAAAAAAGACAATAATTAAACAAAACATTTAAATTAACTAATTTTATAAACCAAACCTTCACATGCATATGCTGCACTTCGCCCAAAAGATGATTCAAAATGAGCACCAAATGTTTAGTAATACTCAGGCCCATCAAAGAATCAGCAGCAGAACTACCTTTCCCACAATGGAAAGCACCAATCATTTCAAACAGTCCAAGCGAAAGTTGCTCTAGTAATTTATTGGCAATCTCCTTAGGTTTGGATCTGCTCCAACCCAAATGCGACGTCAAATGCACCAAAGCCGACAATAAATGATCTAAATACGCTAAAATTAAAAATATTAATAAATTAATTCGGTTAAATATATAATTTATATTACCTAAGTTGTAGAAATGTTGAGCATCGTTGAACTTCAAATGCTCGGCAATTATTTCGACCAAAAAACTCCAGGTCTGCGAACCCGATTCATTCGCGTCCTCTCGATTTACAATATGAAAATCCAGATAGTTTTGTTCGGCGCAAACGCAAGTTATAATGAGATCCAATAATCCGTGCATAAGCAGTTTCGTATCTGGTTCTTTGGGTTCTTCAGAGGATAATAGATCGCATATCATATGATTGCGATTTTTCAAAATTCCTTGAATCCATGCAAAACCAGCTAAAAGTTAAAAAAAAAACAACGTAGAGGCGGCAGTTTCACATTATTTAATACTTACAGATTCCTTTTAATGTTGGAACGAGGAGTGTTAAAAATTGAAAAACTTGAGCTAAAATTAAATTGTCTTCAGGAGAAGAAGGCGGTGTATTCAAAAACTTTTCAAAAGTTTTTTCCCAAGGCATTGATAACAGATCCTCCAAAATATCATCTTTCAACAAAGTATATAGATTTACGCAGCTAAAAACATATAAATTAATATTTAAGAATGCTTATTTTTTGCGAAAATTAATTACTTTGTTAAATTATTTAATTGATCTTTGATAACTTCGTGCGATTCTGCAAGTTGGATACAGTAAAGATGTTGCTTCATGCAATGACTTAGACACGTCGACTTAATCGATAACAAATCGTTATTCTTAAGTTTAAGCACATCGTCGAAATTATCGTTTCTGCTATACGTAACTCTGTCCAATTCTACCAATTTCTCTAAGCCACCGAACCATTCGATGTTCCAATGGATTTGCAGCGTAATCAAAGTCCATCGATCACTCAACAAGTCTACAAAATTTCATAAATTATTTAAAGGATTTATACGTACAGCTTATAATTTACCATTCAATGAATCCAGACAATTTTCGCTGGTATTCCAATGAGCGTGACAATGAAACGGAGACTTTATTTTGTTCAAAATAATTTGTGGTAAAGACAAATCGCTTTTTATTGGGTTTCCAAGAACAAAACTAGCGTTGACCATCAAGTGTAGTAATATGCTACCATCTTGTTTGACGCGTTCCTCGGTGAAAAACATGAATAAAGCTACAAAATAAATATATTTGTAATTTACTAATATCAAAATGCATAATCTTACCTCTAAGAATGAAATGGTATGCATCAATATCATAGGACAACTCTTGGCGAACGCAAGCATTGTAAAGGCAAATGTTTTTCAAGATACTGATGGAAGGAATTACCGAATCCGGATAATCTTTATAATTATCCTCAGTTAATGCTGCTTCCATTATAGCTTTAAGCAAATTCACGCCGTTTCTGTCCAAAAATGTTCGATGTAACATAGGATCTTCCATCATGACACTCACCTGCGTGATTGCAGAACGTCTAATCACAGGTTCAACGTTTTTCGAAGAAAGTAGCTCCATAACTTGGCACAAACTACTAGGCTAAACAAATATTGGTAAAAAAAAATAGAAACAATTTTATTATTAATTTGAATATAAATACCTGATAGAAATGTTGAGTAGCTTTGTATTTATTATAATCAATTGCCTTTTCAACGCAACAAACGAATCCCAATCCTCGATCGTGTAAATTGTTAATTCTAGGTAAGAGATCGCGATTTTCTTCTTTCGTTGAAGTCAGTATCCAACAAAGTCGAGAAACGGCTTCTTCTCTGATGTGGCTGTTCTCACAAAACAACAAACCAACGTTTCCCCTAATAATCTAAATAACATGTGGATTTACAAGAATAATTCGTATAAAAATTAAAAAAAAATAGTTACCTCGCAAAGCGGAATATTTAGGTTTCTACTTCTATCCGGATCCAAAAGATTCATGATAGTCCGACCTAAATTCGATTTATTTGCATGACAGAGTAGAATAGGAATATTAGGTACCAAAGCTTCAACTGTTCGTTGCCATATGTCGTCGGATACCAAGATTTTGCTCTTAATAATGTGCAGCAAAATATCCTCTGCATAATTTTGAACCTTAAAAGATACTTTAGAAGCAACATATCTTCAATTCTAAAACAAATCTTACCTCGGGTATAAGATCAACAATTCCATGTGTAATGATTTCTAATAAAACCTTAGGTCTTAACAGAAATAGAATTTGACTTCCTGGAGCGCTACATTTGGAAACGTTCAATTTAGCTCCCACCGTGGCTATAATCCGTTTATGACAAAGTTTATAAGCTTCCAATTTGATATCATCCAATTTGTGCGAGAGTAAAACATTGATAATATCTGAAATACAGCATTATTTACAAATCTAATTTTGAAAATAACTTGTAAAAAAATTCAGGACTTACAATCAACGTCGTTTAAAACATGATCTTCGAAAGTGTGCATTGCAAGTTTATTTGAGCAAATATCAATGAAAACCTGGATGTACTTCTTATCCTTATGAAATTCTAAACTTGGTAAAGCCTTTTTTGCTAAACAGATGTTCTGTAAGATTGTTGATGATTTCCAGTTCCTTAGAAATTCCACAGCTGAAGACATGCTCTGACAAATAATTTCCACCCGCTTAAATCGTTGATATGCATCAGTTTCAAAATTGCCGCTGAATTCCTGTAAGAATATATTCATAAAATAAATCTTAATTACTGAATAAACTATAGTTACTTTAATAATTTGTAGTAGAGTTTCATGAATTGTGGGAAATAGTCTACTCAAAGCGGGATCCAAAATACTGCTGGAAATCGCATTCTTCAAAGATCGAGGTAATATAGAATCGCTTTTATCGATAGGAACAATATTATCAAATAGAAAAACGAAATTGTAAAGAAGATGAAGGTGCGATATGCGGCATTCCTCGTCCCAATCTCGCGAAACAAGATCAAATCTGAAGAAATCCAAGACTTCAGCGTACTTCTCAAACACGCCTTTCAATCTCTTTATGTTCTTTCCAACGATTTCGTCCTCAGCATCATCCCAAATAGCTTTTTTTACACAGACTGTGAGCAAATTCACAACTCCATTTAAGAGCATCAAAGAGGTATTTATACCGATCTGCAAAATTAAATTCAATAATCGCGATTTTACAATAATTAATGTTAATAATCACCTTACATTTCTTCCTCTTAAACCGATCCTCTGTATCTGGAGGTATATAAAGATAATCAAAAACGGAGTGAATCGTATTCAAACAATATTGCGGTAAAGACATTTGCTTCTTCATCAAAGCCACAGTTTCTTCAAAGTTTTCTTTATCTTTGCTAGTTAACTCGCTATCTAGGTAACAATTACTAGGAGTAGAAGGCACAGAATCACCCTTCAAAATTTCCTAAAAATATCTTAACTTAATAACAGCAAAATTAATGTTATATTTCATACATTGTCCTTCAAATTGTGAGTGCTAGCATCGCTATAATATTTAATCCTTGTGTTTAGAGTTTGTGTAAGTTTGTCCAAGCATTTGAGAATTGCAGTAGTAATCCTTGAAGAAGGACATGACCACAGCAAATCATGAAACAACTAAAAATGGTATAGTAATATATCAAAATGATACATATATAAATCTAATATTACTTTAATTATAGCTGGTCTTTGCAGGAATACTTCAGCTGGAAAATCATGTAATAAAACGTGCGTAAAAAAATCAAATGAATGAAGCAATTGCGTTGGATCAGTTGGATTCCTAAGAGTGTCCTCAATCGATTCTAGCACATGGCGGTCAGCTGCAACAAGAGGTTGCCAAGCCATAAAGTAGAAAGGAAGCTTCACAGAACAGTCTTTGTAACTTGGGTTGGAAGCTCTTAAAATTATTGATAATTAATATCCCAGAAACACTTAAATCTTATAACACTAATACCCCAAATCCACTGTAGCACTGCTATGTATAAATCCTTCATAGGGTGTAGCTGTAGTACAAAGTTGCATAGAATCATCAGTTCTGTAACTCAAGGGTACATCAACGTCAAATGCTGGAACTGCAAGTGGATAATCTAGCTTATTGTCCAGTAATTCAAGTATTTGATTAACTTGTGCATGATAATCAACAGGTAATACATTTTTAATTTGAGTAAAATCTTCCTTGAGAACAGAAGTTCCAATAAGATTAATTAAAATTAATCCATTCTCAGTCTAAAATAATTTAAGTAATAATATAATTTAAAAAAACAACAACATATAAATAAATCTCACATGCAATATTTGATTCAACAATTTCAAAACTTCTTCCTCATAACTGAAACTGGGAAACTTGAACCAATCAATCAGTCTGATGACAATTTCTTTGGTTCGAGCCAGCTCATTGTCATACAGGAATCCTCGATCCAACTTGGTTAAAACATTTTCCAGTGCCCTTTCCCTAATTTCTTGAATGCTGTGACCTGCAAACAATATTGCTTTTGTTTATAAACAACTTAACCTCAAACAACAAATACTTTTCACAAGAAAGTAAGGTCATTTTATGCAAATTAATTATTATAGACTTATCGCATTACCTAATTTTTCTACATGCACAGCAGATATGAATTTCGCAGACATTTTCTTAAATAAATTACTTTTAAAAAACGATTTTCAACTCCAACGGAAAATCAACACTTTTTGAATATAGATGAAAATAAAGTTGGAAACTCAAGAAAACTTAATAGGAATCGCCAACATAATAAAAATACATAACCTTATTCTGAAGTGGTATTTTCTGTTTCTGTATTGGGAAAATATTTTTTAAAATGAATTTACAGAAACTAGCTTCAAAGTTGTTACCTTTAAGTAAGTGGACATGGAATTAATTTGCAAATTATAATGTTTTCATTTATAGGAGGTACAACAAATCTCATTCAAGTATGTGCATTCAAAAACTTCCCAGCCCCAGAGAACTATGACCGTAAATTGATTGAATAACAATACTACTTGGAATGTTAAGCTTATTTATTTTAGACATTAGTATTCCTGATAGGCCTAAACTTAGGTTTATGGACAAAGTGCCACAATACCCACCAACTACTAAACCACCAAAGATGCAGAAAAAGTTGCATTTGATGAGAGGTCCTGAATTGATACACAACAAATTGGTTCACAAACAGTATGGAATAATGGTAGTTTAATGAAAGGTGGAAATACAAATGTTTGTAAATGATGTTGATCATTTTTTTAGGCTCTTGGAGGAGGTAGATTAAGGTTTGGTCATTTAGAAATGTTGCGTTTGACTATTGGTCGTAAAATGGATACGAATCGCATGTTCGCTGTTTGGAGGATAGATGCACCTTGGCAGCCAGTGACAAAGAAAGGCCAGGGCCAGAGGATGGGTGGTGGAAAAGGAGCGATCGACCATTACGTAACGCCGGTGAAGGCAGGCAGGATAATTCTCGAAGTTGCTGGAAAATGCGAATACGCTGAGGTGAAGCGCTTCTTGGAAGATTTAGCTATGAAAATGCCGTTCAAAGCAATGGCAGTTTCTCAAGAGATTTTAGACGAGATGAAACTTAAAGAGGAAGAAGAGGAAAAATGCAATGTGAATGAATACACAATGAAATATGTTATTCAGAATAACTTGGGTGGATGTCAGAAATGGCTCAGGCCCAATGATATGAAATACTTTGGCAAATATTTGTAAATTATAGATGAAATTAAAGAAATTGTTTTAGCTTAGAAAAAAAGTTATTTTAATTGACGAACAACGTAAGATATACATTTCAAATATAGAAGATATGATTCTAAAAATACATAACAGATTCTAATTGTTAATTTTCTCTCAGATTATGAATCAACTACAAAAAAAACAATATTTATATATAAATAAATCTAATATTTCTCTTTGATTATAGCACAGGATTTTTCAGAAATACTTCAGCTTGAAAATCAGAAATGTTCTTAAAAAACAATCAGTAATTGCGTTTTATCTGAAGAGTCAGCTACAAGAAGAGATTTCGAAGTCATAAAACTTAACATATAAGTTTCTAATATAATATATAAAAATATGGTTTTAAAAATACTTAACAGATCATAATTATTAATTGAATTTAATTTCCCCTTTCCGAGTCTTTTATAATTGCACATAGTTGCGTTGCGTTTGGCCTCTTCTGGAAGTCAACTTCAGTACAGAAATAGAACATTTCAATGATGACATTGTAGTCCTTTCCAAATTCATAGTCAGGTAAGTTTGGTCTCTGCCTAACTATATAACTTGTATCCAAAATTGAACTTTCTTGACTACTATCCAATTCTCCAAATGAACTTACATCATTGCTCTCATCCAGCACTGGCACTTCCAAAGACATTGCCTCCCAAAGTATCAAACCAAAAGCATAAATGTCAACTTTGCTTGTAACAATTTGATCAAGACCAAGAACCTCTGGAGCAGACCAGCTTAATGTACCAGGGAACTCAAAATCTTTCTCCAATTTACTGTCATCCAAACTACCATCAGGCAACAACTCAAGGCTAACACCAAAGTCACAAAGTTTGCAAATCTCAAAGTCTCCTTTAACCAATACATTGTATGATTTTAAATCTGCATGCAGTATTTGAACATCATTGTGGAGATAGTTCAGGGCATTGCTTATGTCTGTAGCAACCTTCCAAATGTTTGAGGAGCAAAATGGACCCATATCATCATCCCTGCGTATCTCAATTAAATCTCCTAGTGATGTGGAACATTCTTCCATTGCCAAATAGTTGTAACCAGAAGAGGTATCCACAAAACCTCTATAACCAACTATATTTGGATGGCTCAATCTGCGAAGGAGTGCTGCCTCCTTCTTCAAACGACAATTCAACTCTGGGTTATCTTTCTTTGTCACCTTCTTGAGAGCCCATGGTGATTGAGCTGTATGTTTCACTGGAGATCTTTCCATCTTATACACAATTACACCTATTTAACAAACATATCAATCAATAATCTTGTAAAATATTTAACTTATTTTTAATACCTGTACCAAATCCAAGCTTTGTCATCATTGGTGAAGGAGGAATAGATAGCTTAAGTAATTTCCTTTTGTCAGCTATTATTTTTTTAATGGGGGTAACATTTTCATCCATGTTAACAAACAATTAAGAGTAATGAAATTTTGAAAAATCCAATTGAGAACTACCGAAACAACAACAAACAGATAATACCGCCAAAACTATCCAAACATCAACGAACTTCAACGGTTAACGGTAGTTTAGAATTTTTGGCGCTGTTAAAGACAATTGAAAATGTTCTTTTATAATCAATGCAACCTAAATTTAATAGTTTCAAATGCAAATATTTTCATTATCGTATAAATTTAACAATAATTTACATCATTTATACTATCTTAAAAC
Organism: Nicrophorus vespilloides; assembly: GCF_001412225.1. Classification (NCBI taxonomy): domain Eukaryota; kingdom Metazoa; phylum Arthropoda; class Insecta; order Coleoptera; family Silphidae; genus Nicrophorus; species Nicrophorus vespilloides. Next base: position 209,665 of record NW_017099685.1, read on the forward strand.
ATTATCAAAAGAGTATATTTGGTTGCCTGCAAAACTTCTAAAAAAGTAAATACAGTGGAACCTCACTTAACGAGCACCTCGCAAAACGAAAAAATAAATTGTACGCATTATCGTATTAGTTTATTTGTTTGTTTGACTATACAAGTAAAAATCCGGAAACTGTGGAACGGATTATACTCGTTATCCAAATCTGCCGAACTTATGAATATTTCAAATTTATTTAATATTAATTACTTACAACCAAAGTTTAATAATATAGGTACTTATAGAGCATCTTAGAATTATTAACAAATTCGTAATAGTATTTAATTTTGAAACTATATTACTGAAACTTTATATTCTCACCTTTCTTTTGTTCCATTAACTTTAATTGTCGTTAAAAATTGAAATAAAGAACTATTGAATAATCAACATTTTATGTTCCCACTAAAATATTTTGTTAATTTGCGTGTAAAAGTTGAATGATTTCATTTTCTTGAGTGTTGTATCATTATTCTTTTATTCGTAGTATTGTAGTTGATGGAGGACTTTATACACAATTTAATTGAAAAGAAACATTTTAACTCAACAACTTTGAACACTTATTAAATGAACAATGAAAAAGTTATCAAGTATTGCTGTTATATATTACTAGGTGCTACAATGAAATGAATATTGATCTATCTTTGTGTCTTGTTATGAATAAGAGTGTTTGCTTACATTTTATACATTCCTTCTCGTTAAATTTTCCATTCAGCAAGGTAATAATAAAAGATAGTTGTTTGATTTATATGCATTATTTGCAACCTTCGAAAAAGTTTGACTAGCGCGTCAATTTTTATTATATAAATTGTAATTGAATAATTAATTAATTGTAATAAATAAGACCGTTCTATAATTATTTAATTACAAAAGGGCACTGTATTTTGATCGTCGTCTATACGCATTTTATTTTATACACAGGTAGCAGTCGTTCGTGTTTATTTGCCGGAGGTAACGGAGACCACTCTTGCATACCAAGGTCCTACACTTTCTATTTATCGTCACTCAGCGCAACAGACTTTCCTTGTCGAATCATGTTTGCGATTATTTCCATCTGCTCGTGACGATAAGTGTTCTATAAATCTAACAATTTAACCGCAAAGATTCCAACAATATTCGTTTCTTGAGGAATATGTCTCAGTAGCTCAAGCAGGATGGGCGTATTACTGCTACATTCCGTCGTTCTACTTTTTGGTGAGTCACTAAAATCCTGCTTCCTGCATATTCAATTATTTAAATTTGATTTGTCCAATACGATTCTTATCAGAAAAATAATAACATTATCATCAACTTCATTAATTGTCACAAATAAAGATGTTGTTTGAAAAATAGAAAATATTAAAAAAAACTTTCTCTAAATTAAATGAATTTGATTATTTTATCTAAAAAGTATTATAAAATTTTAAAAATAACTTATGTGTAATTATTTCTTTTGTTAGGATTTTCATTTGCGTCTCCAATTGAACTAAAAGCGTATATATCGGAGCAAGGACTTCACGGAACAATCTCTTTCGTGCAGCAGAAACTCAACGATAAAATTGTGATTAAAACAGACTTAAGTGCGACTCTCCAATATCCGAGCCAAGTATGGTCGTGGTTTATCACAGAATTTCCCGTCGACTATTCGATTTCCGATAATGGCCGTTGCGGTCCTTCGAAATTGGGGAAATCCCTTATTAGTCTTGAGAATAAGCTCGGATATCTGATAATACCTGATAATCAAACATCGGAATTCGAAACAGATTTAAAGCTGACATCGGATTCTAGCATTTTCGGAAAGAGTTTACTTTTGAAAAATGTGGAAACTCAACGTCAAATTTGCGCATCGCTCTCATTTGTGGATAAGTCTTCGGAGAAGACGGCAATTGCTAGGTTTCATACACCTGTTGCTGGAAATGTTTTCTTCCGGTGGTTTTCCACTAAGGATAACAGGAAAGATCTGCAGATCGTAACTGATTTGTACCATGTGCATAATGTTGAGAGAATTAACAAGACGATGCTGGATCATACTGAACACGTTTGGAAGCTTTACGTCACGGATATTCTGGATGCTGATAATGAACGCGAGGAAGCGAATTGTAATATATTGCAATTGGTCTTCGACCCTGAAAACAAAGGGGATGGTAAATCTATTGGCGATATAGACACTCGTATAGGCAAGATCAAGATCTCCACCGATTACAATAAGAGAAGATTCAAGCAGTTATTCAGAGACGATAAATTAGATTTGTTACCAAGCGACTTGAACGGACCACAAAGAAGATTGTTTTTAGTTATATTTGAGAATAAACATCCTGACAGTTTCTTGGCCTGCGCGAAAATTCGCTACGATCATCCAATAGTCACAAAGTTAGTGCCTAAATAATTGTTGCAATTTGCGTGTAATTTCTTTCATTTTTTTTAGGGTTTTGATACAATCTGGTGGGATTAATGGTGATATTGTGATGAAGCAACACAATAGATTTGAACCGACGTTTTTAAACTTCAACATAACAACGGCAAGAGGTGATTTAGAAACAAGAGTGGTTTACGGATCATCGGTGGCTTCTTTTTGGATCCACGAGCTTCCCATGAGTCCGGCGAAAACTGTTGGTCAAACTGGAAATCCGTGTTTAACAACTAAATTCATCTTCAATCCACATAAAATAAATATAAACGAAGTACCACCGAACGGGTACGGAACTCAAGATCAGTACGCCATCGGAGATCTTTCGGGAAAACTGCTGAGACGCAACAATGAATCGCAGTTGGTGCACGGAAGTCAAGAATTGATCGGCAAATACTGGGATGTTTTCTTGCCGCTCATAGGCAAGGATTCTGTGGTGCATAGGTCTTTGGTTATTTACAAAAACACCCAGTATCCGGATTCGGATATAACGTCGGAACCCTGGATTTGCGGCTCGGTGTTGCGTTACGAAGATAATTTGAAGTATCAGAAGCAGATATTCACAGCTCAAGTGATATTCCGGTATCCTTTAGTAGGTAGAATTCTGTTCAGGCAACCCAAGGGAGAGCCATGGGTGGATACGACAATGCTCGTCGAGTATTTAGTGCACGCGGATGGATCGACTTTGAATAATTCCATGGATCATAGGTGGGCCATACACGTTAATCCTCCAGGAAAAGATTTCTACAATTGGACGGCCAGATGCCTCAGCGCTGGACCCATTTTTAATCCTTACAAAGTAATTTACTCATTTTCAGTAACACATTAAAATTAATATTTCACAACGTCTTTAGGTAGATTTTAAGAACGAGACGCCATCCGAGGGTTGCAGCTTAGATACAATCGGTGTATGTCGCATGGGCGACTTATCAACTCGTCAAGGAACTTTGGACATTGCTGGTAAAATTGTGGATAGTGACAGAATAACTAGGAAACTCATTACCGATCAAAATTTACCGCTCACCGGTTTCAACAAGATCATCGGAAAATCTTTTGTCATGTACGACGATTTTGGGCCTAAAGCACGAGGCGAGAGACTGGCTTGTTCCATGTAAGTTAAATTTGAATCCACCAATTAGGGTTGGTTACATGTGAATGTGTTCTCCTAGAATTGGAGGTGTATATAGGCGGAAAGCTGTGGCCAAAGACTGGTTCGCCAATGGTGATAATTTAACCGTCAGTGGTAAATTGGAGTTTTATCAACAGACCGAATATGATATTACCAACGTGGAAGTAGAATTGGATGGTTTACTTGATAATAGTGGATATCATATACATGTGGTAAGTGAAACTTTAGAGAATTATTAATTTGATTGCATAATCTGTTTTTTTTTTAACTTCAAGACACCAGTTGAAGAGAATCTAGCGTTCCCATGCGAAGGATCAACGTTATACGACCATTGGAATCCATCGAAAGTTGATCCGGCCACTTCACCTAGGCATTACCAAGGAACTACAGATCAATATGAGATGGGCGATTTGAGCGGAAAATTTGGAACGCTAGATAATCAAACAATGTACACCAAAGATTACAACGATACAATTCTTCCGCTGTTTGGACCTCGTAGTATTTTGGGACGTTCAGTTATTATCCATAAAAGGGTAATATTGAAAATAAAGAACTAAAATAAATTACAAAGGGAAACATAAATTTTAGGACAAAAATAGGCGTTGGGCTTGTTCAACTATAGAGAGAGGTTATAGTCCTTCGGAAGCGCGAGAACTCAGAGCCATAGCATCGTTCCATCATCCCGATGGATTCGCTTATGGTTACATGAAGATGGTAAACTTTGAGACCATTAATTGAATAAAACTTAATTGATTCCTGTAAACTCTTATTATAGACTCAATTGGTTTATAACGATGGAAGTATGAGCGATACCATCATCGAGGTGAAACTTAGACATCCTGGAAAGAATGACCGTAATATGACGCGCGACCATAATTGGGCGATTTTTGTGAATCCCGTTGGAGTGGACGCTGCTGTTAAGACGCAAAACACAAGATGCGTTGCTGGTGGTTACGTTTGGAACCCATACTACACGCAACTTGCGGATCCGTTAAACGTAGGTTTTAAATAATTAAAATGATTAAATCTAAGTAGATGATTACATTTCAGGAAGATTTGTACCGACAAGAATGTGGACCAGAAAATCCTTTGAGATGTCACGTAGGAGATATGTCTGGACGGCTTGGTACCATCGATATAGGTTTGAAAAGGAAAGTCTTCACTGATTCTAACTTCCCTCTGGAAGGTCCAGTCACAGCGATGGGAAGGTCCATTGTAATTATGAGCCCTAACAAACAACCACAAAGATACGCATGTGCCAACATTGAAGCGGATTACAATATAATCAAATACGCAAACATAGAAAAGCCACCACGTTTTGTTCTGTGAGTACAAACTTTTATCTATTTCCATATTAATAATACTCATTTTCATTTTAGAGCGCAATTTATTGAAGATGTCCGTCGAGTGATGGGAATACCCGAGTGGATGTTAACTGTGGATACAAGAAAGACTCGCATGTTGCACAGTTACTCGTGCGTCCAATTCCTGATGCACTTTAAGGGTCCGATAGCCAGTCGATTGGAGCAGGACTTTAATAAGTTGTTGTCAACAGGACGATTGGAATCTCCAACCCTTTATATTCCGGGCTTCTACGATGCTAAAAGAAAGTCGAAAATTTCGTATAAACTGTGCGGAGTTCGTGATCCCAACGAAAAAAGTAATGAATGTCGAATAATTTTTTTGTTAATCTAAATATTAATGAAATTTTATTCAAATTTTTAGGCAAGAAGAAAAGCAGATTCAGTTTCAGCTTGAACAAAGGTATTCAACAATCGGCTTCAAATTATATGGTTTACCTGTTTGGAATTATTCTCTTTTGGTTAATTAATTAGAAACGATATATTTTTTTGATAGTTCCTATTGTGATATTCATACAAGACATGTAATTAATGTGTTATATTTCTATTTATATCTATAATATATATGTTGAAAGAAAAACTAAATGTAAATTATTTTTTACTATGACTTCATAGTAAAAAAAATATATAAATAACTTCTTTTTTTTATGCAATGGACCGTTCGTAAGTTTCTTTTAAGTAAGTATATAATAATTAATAAAATAAATGTAAAGTATATTTTAAATTTTAAAATCTCCTTTATTTATAAGGTTTGTTTCTCAACTTAAATGTCTAACGTTTCTTAAAAAGAATACTTCTTTTTCAAATCTAGTTAACGCTCAGTTAGTAATTTTTTCTAAGTTAAACAATTGACAACTTATTTATATTATTTGTTTTATTTCTAATAACTGGTAATAACTGTTAATGTACAAATAATGTAAAATTTTCAATTTTTTTTTTTGAAATTTCTTTTATCATAATTGACAACGGCTCTGCGGCTTAGTTTAAAAGACAAAAAACAAAGAATATGAAGCGGCAGTGAACAGGTGTAGTAGTAATTGTTGTGTATTGTTGTAATTTAATAATATTTTACGTGCAACAGAAATATGTATGAGAATAATGAAGGTATATCGTTTATTTTCTAATCCCATATTTCGTTCAATGGCTTTAGCAATTTAACCTTAAACATTATTGCTATAGATAATTATGAAGATGAAGATGGGGGAGTAATCAGCTCTGAACTGTGGCAAGAGGCCTGCTGGATCGTCATTAACGCATACTTTGACGAGAAAGGTTTGGTCCGTCAACAGCTGGACAGTTTTGATGAGTTCATTCAAATGTCCATACAGAGAATTGTTGAGGATTCCCCACAGATTGACTTGCAAGCAGAAGCTCAACACACATCTGGAGGGATTGAAAATCCTGTAAATAATAGTTTTTTTTTCTCATTTTGAATTTAGCACTATAATTACTTAATTTTAGCCAAGATATTTATTGAAATTTGAACAAATCTATTTATCAAAACCAACACATTGGGAAAAGGATGGTGCACCATCCCCTATGATGCCCAATGAGGCTCGTTTAAGGAATCTTACATATTCTGCTCCACTGTATGTTGATATCATAAAAACCATTGTTAGAGATGGTCAAGATCCTATAGAAACTCAACATCAAAAAACATTTATTGGAAAAATTCCCATTATGTTGAGATCAACATATTGCTTGCTCAGCGGTCTAACGGATCGTGATTTGACTGAGTTGAATGAATGCCCTTTGGATCCAGGTGGTTATTTTATTATTAACGGCTCAGAGAAAGTACTTATTGCTCAGGAGAAGATGGCTACAAATACTGTTTACGTTTTTGCAATGAAGGACGGAAAATACGCTTTCAAAGCTGAAATCCGTTCGTGTTTGGAACACAGTTCAAGACCAACTTCTGCATTATGGGTTAATATGATGGCTAGAGGTGGTCAAGCTACAAAGAAGGCAGCTATTGGTCAGAGAATCATAGCAATTTTACCATACATTAAACAGGAAATTCCTATTATAATTGTTTTTCGCGCATTGGGCTTCGTCGCCGATCGCGATATCCTCGAACATATTATTTATGATTTCGACGATCCAGAAATGATGGAAATGGTCAAACCATCTTTGGATGAAGCCTTCGTTATTCAAGAACAAAGCGTCGCTTTGAATTTCATTGGAGCCAGGGGTGCTAGGCCTGGAGTTACGAAGGAAAAACGTATTAAATATGCTAGGGAAATTCTGCAAAAAGAAATGTTGCCTCATGTCGGTGTTTCCGATTTCTGCGAAACAAAAAAAGCATATTTCTTGGGGTCAGTGCATATTAATACTTGTATTAATGTATTTATTAAATTATTGTGTTTTTAGATACATGTTTCACAGATTGTTATTGGCGTCACTCGGCAGAAGAGAATTAGATGACAGGGATCATTACGGTAATAAACGTTTGGATTTGGCTGGACCATT